>NW_017307403.1:1781-7975 GCF_000935625.1 Nanorana parkeri | reverse complement strand
TTTTTTTTTTTTTTAACTTTTGTTTAAGGAGTCACTACAAAAATTGTTAGTGGGACAGCTTTAGTCACTGTTCATGTTCTAAATGTTTTCTTTATATAGTAAAAAAATAAAACCCCCAGTGGTGATTAAATACCACCAGAAGAAAGCTCTATCTGTCCCCAAAAAATGGTATAAAATTAATTTCAGTACAGCGCTGCATAACGGAATGAATTTCAGTCAAAGTACCGCAGCGCTGAATACTGAAAAATGGCCTGGATGGGAAGGGGGTGCAAATACCTGGTCTTCAAGTGGTTAAAGATGTATCTGGACTATTTAATGGAGCGTTGCACTTCCATTCACAATCCTGCATTTTGACACAACAATCCAATAGGATAAACATCGGAGGTCCAGGGCTTTTATTTCACTTTTTAAGGGGTCTAAGGGAATTATTTGGGAGTAGTAGTAATTTGCAACCCCCCACAATTCCCCCATACACACATTATGTATACAATCTTATATTTAAGCCAGCAGTCCATTAAAACATTTTAAAAATTGATTTAACTTTTTACATCTTCTTTATATTCTCTTAGGTCGAGACTGCATGGGTTGCGCCAAAACTGGCAGTGGTAAGACTGCTGCTTTTTCCCCCCCCCATACACACATAATGTATACAATCTTATATTTAAGCCAGCAGTCCATTAAAACATTTTAAAAATTGATTTAACTTTTTACATCTTCTTTATATTCTCTTAGGTCGAGACTGCATGGGTTGCGCCAAAACTGGCAGTGGTAAGACTGCTGCTTTTGTGTTGCCTATACTGCAGAAACTCTCTGAAGATCCTTTTGGAATATTTTGCCTTGTACTCACACCTACCCGGTTAGTACGAATCATTTAACATCTAATATTCTAAACCCCACTGTACAAAATATGATTTATGGGGACTTTTCTTTGCACGTTTATGTATTTACAGTCTTCAAAAAAAAAACACCTTTGTCCATACTTCAAGATGTTCTAGCTGGAATTTAATCTGGTACTGTTTTGGGACAGTATAGGAACATGCTTCTCACTAGCCAAACTTTTTTTCAAAATCTCTGTTGAAATACGTTATGTATATTTTTTTTTTTCCCTCTACAGACTTTAGATAGGAACTAGCTGTATGTGCATAATGTGACCACTAAAGATGGGCATACTCTGTTTGCCAACATTGCATATCAATTTACCCATAGACATGGAACAACAGTCACCTGATCTGCCTCTTTCTGATAACATGTCAGACTTTCCTGTGCATGACTACTGCCCAGCCTATTTCAGGACAAATGTTTGATTGGATGGGATAGCTAGCCTGTCTCGATTGCTTTTGTCCCTCTTTTTTGATAATTTCTTACCAGCATTATGTTCCCAATTGCATTCTCTTCCACTCCCTTCTCCATTGTCTAAGCACGATCATTCAGCTAAGCTGAATGTTCCCATAACATAGTATTCCACCCAAACATGGTGCCTGCAAGAGCTGAGACTGTGCATACTTGCACATTATTGCAAGCACTGCTGCTATTCCCCAATCTAAAATTACACTTTTTTTAATATCTTCTTGCACATAGCTGTGCCTTTGTGAATGCCTGGCATTGCTTCTGCAAGTTGGTCTATCAGCTTTTTTGCATTAGATTAGTTGCTTGGCTCTCATGCTGACCCACTGGCTTCAGTATGTAAATGCACTGACCAGTAATGCTGATAAAAATGCCTGACTTTGCCTAGCTGCATACTAGTTCCAGGTTGATGTCTCAAAGTTTTTTTTCTTTCTTAAGGTGCCCATACACCTTACAACCATCGCAAGACTTTTGTCTTGCGATGGTTGTAAGCTAATTAAAAGCTCGTACGATCTGCCTATCTTGGACAGGCAGATCGTACTTGCGATCATCGCAAGCCCGCCCCCTTGAGGGGCGTGCGGGCTTGCGACGACTGCAATGAAGGGAGGGCTTCCGATGACTGCAAACTGGCAGTGTGCGCGTGCGCACACCGGCCCGTTTGGCAGTTGTCGACAAGCAGGCCACTAACCCGTCGATTATTGGCGAGTTTTCAAGCCTGCTTGTTCGACGGAAGACGTGCGACCGTACAGTAGAAACGATCGCACACCTTCCATACACTTTGCAATTATCGTACGATGGCAGGATTTCCCGCGATTCCCGTACGATAATCGTACAGTGTATGGGCACCTTTAGACCAGTGGCCAAAATAGCTTCCAGGCCATTTGCATTTTCCAAAGGTGTTCAGCATTGGCAACGGCAGTATTTCTCTCTTGAGTCAGGAGCTAATGTGATTGGTTTGATTCCTCTTAAAACAATGAGATGGTGTTATTTGGTATATGTATATAAAATACATATTTTATTTATTTACAGAGAATTGGCTTATCAGATTGCAGAACAGTTTCGAATTCTAGGCAAGCCACTAGGTTTGAAGGACTGCATCGTTGTTGGAGGAATGGGTGTGTAAAACATAGTTAAAATTCAATAACATGTTCGTCCATGTACATATTGCTGTATATTGTGGTATGTGAAGTACAACCCCCTCTGTTTTGCTCCTCCTTTTGAGTGGACAAGTTCTATGCCAGATCTTGTAACCATTAAAGCTGCCCATACACTGTGCGAATTTCGGCCAGTTCTTGATGAACCGGCTCAAATACGCACAGTGAGTGCCGCTGTTGGCACCCTTTTGGCTGGCATCCCTCAATCAGCTGATTAAAGGAGCCGGTCAGAAAATCTTTGCACAAACCGAACCGGCAGCCAAAGAGCTGCCGGCTCTGTTTAGGTATTCCGACAGCGGCCGGTGACCACTGTCAGAATACAAAAGAAATGGTGGGAATTTTTCGATCAACACGCTCATAGCGTTGATGGAGCGTTGATGCAGCAAAACAAAAAGTATTCTACAGTTTTTTTTCTTTAGGAAGCAGCCACAGCTTAAGTAGAAAAGTCTGCCCCTTGTCAGCAAGCTATAGAGAAGGACCCTAAGGCCTTGTTCACACCAAATGCAGAGCAGATCTGCATGAGTTTCTGCACACGCAGTGCAGTGGCTTGTGCCGCGTTTTTGGTTAAAAAAATTTTTTTAGCTTATAATGAGCTTTACAGTGTGTCCCAGGCGTTTGCATGCGTTTCAATGCGTTCCAGAGCAAGTAAAATAGGGCCGGCTGCAGTTTTTTTTTTACCTGCTCTGGATCTGTATGCTGCAATGTGAACTGGAGCTAAAAACCAAAAGGTTTTCAAAGACTTAGTTAGTTTTTTCTATAGAAAGCACCTACAGTAGAGAAGTTTGTCCCATGCCAGCATGCTGCAAAGTATCACTGCTCCTTTTGCCAAAAGCAGTGGTCACTTTGTAAAGGCCAAAGATGCTCCCCTTCTGCATCATAGCTATATATCTTAAAATCGGGAAGACTCTTGATTCCTGCTGATTGGAGAGCTTTGGCTAAGCAGGAGGCATGTCAAGCCTCAGAGGGACCACTGCTTTTACACAAAGAATAAGGCCTTGTTCACACCAAGCGCGGAGCAGGTGCAGAGCAGTTACAGACCGGAGCAAAACTGCGTCCAATGTATTCCAATGGTATTTTATCACCTGGAATGTGTTTAGCCAATTTAAACTGAATGTCCCATTGGTGTTTAACCTGTTCACTTTAAAGTTCAATTAGACTTTAGGGAACACTGCAAGTTAAAAGCTAAGTTAGTATTTTATTCTCTTAGTTAAATACTTTTAATGAGTCATTAAAAAGTAAACATTTGTATAAGTTATGTAGTAGTAGTTTCCAAGGTGTGATTATGTCTTATTTTCCTTAGATATGGTTGCCCAAGCCCTGGAGCTGGCCAGAAAGCCACATGTCGTCATAGCTACACCGGGTCGCCTGGCTGACCATATTCGGAGTTCCAACACATTCAGCATTAAGAAGATTAGATTCTTGGTAAGAATTTGATAGCTTATGATATGTATAGGGTAATGATTAATCATGTTAATATAAATGTTATTGTAGTAAAGTGTATACTTGCTTTTCTGGAATATGTTTGTTATTACTGTACTTGGTATAGGTATATATTCCCCATCTTTTTTATATATATTTTTTTTTTAACTTGATGTATGTGTATATTTCAGGTTCTAGATGAAGCAGACCGTCTGCTGGAACAGGGTTGTACAGACTTCACTCAGGACCTGCAAGTCATTCTTAGCGCTGTTCCAGCTCAGCGACAAACCCTACTGTTCAGTGCCACTTTAACGGACACATTGCAGGAGTTGAAGTCCATTGCCATGAACAAGCCCTTCTTCTGGGAATCCACTTCAGAGTAAGAAGCAAAACACTTGTGATTCTACTGCTTTCTTTATTAAAGGAGAATTATGGGGTGAGTGAAAAACACTCATCCCCATAATTCAAGCCGACCTGTGACAAAGAAGCTGTCACAAGACGGCTCTATTGATCCTCTCCATCTGATAATCTCCGTTCCCCACAGGGATTCCCCCCTCCCCTCTCTGTTTTCTTCAGCGCTGACTGGAGGAACGGACAGGGGTGTGCACAGTGGGATCTGCCTCTAGGGAGGCCGAGCCAGCTGTCAATCAGCCAGCTGGGTGGATCTCGACAGCATTGTCGGGATCCGTCGTGGCTGCGACGCTCTGCACATATAAACTGAGGTTTTCGTCACCGGAGGATACAGTATATGTCCTCCCATGACCTTGAGTACTATGAGCAAAAAAATTTGCCCCATAGTTCTCCTTTTAAGTTAATTAAAATTATTTTATTTTTTAAATCGCAATTCGTGAGTGGTAATCGGATTCAGCAATGGTTTTAAAGATCTCTGCTCCATCACTTGTCGGGGTGTGTTCTGTTCTGTTCTGACTCTGCTGACTGCAAGGAGCGAGAGGGACAATGACTAGTAGGACATTTTAATATATTTTTGTCAGCTTTTGACACATCATATCAGTTCAGCATTGTTGCTGAATGGGTTTTTTGAATTTGCTCCACAGGTAGCACTTTCTTTTAAAGATATGATTCTTGTCATATGTGAATTGTATAGATTTTAATCTTCCATTACTCCTGTTAATACTTTAGAAAGAGTTTTCAAAATGGAACCAGTGGCTGCTGTATGCTCTTTTGCTCCTTACACAATTGTTGTGCTTTTTGGCACACTGAACCAAATGGTTTCCAATTTTAGTCCATCACAGTCCTGATACATGTTCTCTCTTGGTAAACCCTGATAAATGGGATGTGTGTATGAACTTACGAACTGTGTTGGAAATTTCTATACAGTGCCCTGAGCCCTACATTAAATGATGATGTATTTGGACTATTAAACAGAGTATTGCGGTTCAGTTCACAATTCTGCATAGTCTTTTCTTTCAAATAAATGTATTCGTTTTCGACAAAAAAAAAAAAAGATAAACAAATATACAATTAAGACAGACATTTTAGTGTCTTCGAACCATCAACTCCTGTGTCCTTCAATGAACGGAGAGAAAAGGATTTTACGGTGAGTACCAAAATCCTATTTTTTCTCAAATATAGTCTATTCCTTATAAACATGACTAATAAAATGTGTGCAATATGGAAGATAATATTATTAAGTGTATTAATAAGAGGGCTTTGCTCATTGTTATATATCAAAGCAGCTATTCTTGTGTACATATGTGTCTTTTCCCTAATCATCTTCCAGGACAGCAACCTGAGAGATGATTGGTTCCACCTTCTACAGGAAACGCAATTAGTTAAACAGTTAAAAGCCCCTCCCCTTCCCCTTGTACCTCAGTTTTAGATTGTGTTTCCTACCGTCCAGGACCACGTCACGTTTGTTCTTTTTCTTCCTGACCGGTTGGCCTTGAGGTCACGGATCCCCCTCTGTGCGGCTCTGCTGTTGAAGGTGTTTTCCCTCCCTTCTGGCCTTGCTGTAGAGCGGAGGGGTGTTTTTCCCTATGTTGTTTGAACAGGCCAGGATCTGGTTCCTTTCTTCCCTTAAAGGATCCACTCCTGAGGCCCCCAGGCCGGTGGCCCTGTCTTGCTTTCCCCTGCTTGATGTAGGGGAGCTGGTAGTGGGGTTCCGTAGCGGTGTCCGGCATGCTGGAGCGGTGAATTGGGCGGGCAGTGGACTGAGAGGCACTTCCGGTGTGTTTCAAGCCTCGACTTGGGGCGCATGTCGTCACTTTCGGTCGCAGGTGATTTCCTCGCTTCCGTCGCGGCTGATTGCCTCACTTC
>NW_017307403.1:0-414 GCF_000935625.1 Nanorana parkeri | reverse complement strand
AGGCCCAAGCCCTACAGGAGTGCATCCAGACTCTGGCTTCCAGCAGAGCAGAAATTTCAGCGTTTTTACTCCCATATATTTCTGGTTCCAAAACCAGGAGGACGGTTCAGGATGATTCTAAATCTGAAAAAATTAAACAGGTTTATAGTGTTCAAGCACTTTCGTATGGAAAGCATTTACTCAGTATTATACCTATCTGTCTAGAGCACCAGATATACCTTCGATTTGCTGTGGACACTGGGCAGGGAGTGATGCATTGGCAGTTTCGAGCCCTCCCCTTTGGTCTGTCAGCCGCCCCAAGAGTTTTCACAAAAGTTTTGGCGGAGCCGGTGTCTTTTTTGCGCCAACAAGGCGTATTCCTGATCCCCTACTGAGACGACATCCTTCTTTATGCCCCGTCACAGGAAGGAGTAT
>NW_017307402.1:556284-571054 GCF_000935625.1 Nanorana parkeri | reverse complement strand
CAGGAACCACCCTGAGCCAGGAAACATCCAAGCACCCCCTCCCGATACCCAGCAGACGGAGGAGCCTCCTGCATGCAGCATATACTTGGAGAAACTGGAACAGGGAGCACGGGTCACCAGTCTATCCTGCTCCCACCAGTTTCACCTTGCCGTAAATCAGGAGATGGATGATGGAGAGAGATACCTGTCCACTCTGCCGGGCGAGGAGTACTTTGAATACTAAGGTACATGTCTTATGTCTGTCAGTCTTTTTTCCCACGTTTCCTTTTTCTGGAAAAGTGATTGTTTTTATTAGCTGTTGAAACCCCTTACAACTGATAGTAACCCTTAATAATGTAATTTCTCTCCTCTCACATACAGTGCGCGTTTCATCTGCCGGATTCTGGGGAAATGGTCATCATTGCACCACGCCAGTACTTGGCCAGACAGCCTACCCTTTCTTTCATATTTCAAAATTGAAGTCTGGGTCTGGTCAAGAGTATACCGGCATACACTTAAAACAGATCAGACATCTGCAGTGGGAGCTCCCGCCATTTACATCAGGTAAGACATGTTTGATATAAGGATAGATTTCCCCCACTACAATGTGGGAAATAGGAGTTTGTATTTCTACTATTTCAGCTGCCAATAAACTAAACATCACTTTCTATTTACACATCATTGTTTTTGCAGGGTAAGATTCTCCCCTCATTGGATAAGTTCCGGAGCTTTAATGTGGGGCAGATTACCTGAACATCAGCTATGTCAGAGACCTAGAAGACGCCAGAACCCCGACTTCCCTCAGAGGGACAGAAGTCGAACTCCGATCGATTGGAACAACTCTGAACGAGAGAAGATCCATAGACCCCCCTCTTGCTAGTGACTAGCAAAGGGAGGAGAGCCCTGCATGGAACATCTGATTAGATGATTTGCAATAGGGAGCGGCAGAACCCATACTAGTCGGATACTCTGCAGATGGATCAGGGAGAAGTACCTGTCCACTCTGCCGGGCAAGGGTATCTTGTGCCAACTATACTCTTTTATCTGGGGTCATCCCACTGAGAAGAATGTGTGTACGGTTATCAGCAATAAAGTTATTTAACTGTATATCAACAGTGTAATAAATGGGTCTATTCCCTTCCCAAATGTTAAAGCATTTTAAAGGGTAAGATAGGGCTGCAACTAACAATTATTTTCATAATCGATTAGTTGTACGAATTTTTTCCCAATGAATCGGATAAAATAAATAAATAAATACAATATTTTATATAAAATGCACAAAGCTTACTTTAGAATAAAACTGCATGCACGATTTTTTGCAATTGCACCGCAATGGAATGCACAGCATTGCGGTACCACGCGCTCCAGTGCGGGCGATCACACTGCGGACGGGAGGGGCGTTTGGGGTGCCATTGAAATGAATGGTACCACAACGCACTTCCCACAGTAGAAATTAGGGATGTCCCGATACCACTTTTTTAAGACCAAGTACAAGTACTTGCCCTCAGGTACTTGCCAATACCAATTACCGACTTTTTCTTAAAGGGACATGTGAAATTTTTTCTAAAACAACACAGACTAATGATTTTAGGGCAGTTTCTCACCAGGGCCAAATACAGATGTCCCCACAGCTGAACACATTTCCCCATGGCAGAAAGGTATTCTGCTTTAGGGACATGTATTCTAAGAATACATATCCCTAAAGCAGAACACATGTCCCTATGGCAGAATAGTATTCTGCTTTGGGGTCATGTATTCTGAGAATACATGTCCCCAAAGCAGGATACATGTCCCCAAAGCTGAACACATGTCCCCACAGCAGAACAATGTCCCTAAGGCAAATTAGTATTCTGCCTTAGGGACATGTGCTCTGCTGTGGGGATATGTATTCTGCGAATACATATCCCCAAAGCAGAATTTCACTCCTCAGGCTGCTTGTCAATTTCACCCGGGCGACATCCATGTCCGGACCGGTGGGGCTGGGGCCCGGCCTCCTCCACTTGCAGATTGGCGATGCTGGGACCCAGCCTCTTCTACGTCAGCCAAACCATCTCTGCTGCTGGGCCCCCCGACCTCTATCCTTCTGCCGCCCCAGTCCTCCCGTCAGTGGATGGCAGAAACCCCCAGCTTCTAGCCCTGGGGTGGCCGCTCCGGCTCCAACGCCGGTAGTTTCCGCCCCTGGGGCTGTCCATGGCTGTGCCTAAGCCGGGGAGAAGGAGGAGATGAAGAACCCGACAGGCACTGCCATGGACAGCTATCTACAGGTCTCCAGCAGGCTGCGGAGGTCCCCACAAGTGCGTGAACTTGAACAGCCGCTGCTGTTTAAAAATTTAAAGGGCCGGTATCGGCCTTAAGAATCGGGGCATTTTCAGGAGTACAAATACTTGTGAAAATGCCTGGTATCGGCCCCAATACCGATACTAATATCAGTATTGGGACATCCCTAGTAGAAATTGTCAGGTTGAAACTGAAAATAACTTTTCTTTTTAAAAATATTTTTAATTCATTGTATGTATTATATGAGACATTTTAATTAGCTTCATGGATTTAAAATAGTCTGAATTAAAAAAAACTCTAAGCCAATATAAAAAATAACCAACCTTTTATTTAAAAATTACACACTAAAATTAGACAAAAAATACAATCATATACAAAATAAATGATATATATATATAGGTTTGGAGGAGCTCTCCTCGTCGCTGGGCACCAACTGCAGGGTTCTGTGTCCCCTTCGATGAAACACCGGTTCCTAGCACGGAGAGAGAATAGGGGATCCAAACCAACTATTCGATAATGAGAATTGTTGACAACTATTCTCATGATCGATTATTATTGAATAATAAATGAGTTAGGCCCCATTCACACTGAGCGATTTATCGAGCGATTTTTGCAGCGATATCGCTCATATTTCCACGCGATATCGCTCTATGTAGCTTCTCCAATCCATTTCAATGGAGCTGTTCACATCTCGTCGCTCAATATCGCTCAATATCGCTTGTAGCTCGTCGCTGGTAGCTTGTCGCTCCTACATGACCCTTTTTTTGAGCGATTTCGAGCGATATTGCTCCTGATTGCATACAGCCCAATAGGAAAAAGTTGCGCGATGTCGTGCGACCCGTCGCTCAATATCGCTCGTCGCGCAATATCGCTCAAAATCGAGCGATTTTCATGTCGCTCAGTGTGAATGGGGCCTAAGTTGCAGCCCTGGAGTAAGGGATATAGCCACATGTAAACTTCCAGCCTTTGATATCTGCAATGCTGGAATCTGGTGTGTTTCATCACAACAAATACAAATCAGTATTTATTAACCATATTTAGGGAGAAACATACAACTAAACATCTTAAAATAATGTTCATTACTCTGCTGCTGAATTTCTGTATTAAAGTTAGATTTGCCATCTAGTTGGTAATAAGAGGACTTTCTTGCCAGTTGTAGTCATAGGTAGATAACATAAGCCCCCCGCTATTATTACCCAGAAAAGTGAGCGAGCTTAATTAAAGCACATAACACACAATACTGCATTGCAGGACCGAACATCACACTATGTGCTAAGGGCATCAATAGGCCTGGTATCTGGGCAATGTGCCCGGGGTCCCCTGCTAAGTTAGTGCCCTAAGGGGCTGACTTATAAAGAGTGTGCCTAACGTATAGCCGGGCGAACACCATTTGCAAGGCAATACTGCTGTAAGAAGGAGACGAGGAGCATGGGAATTTTATCCCGGGTTATACTTTTTTTGTATCCATAATTAGGGATGACTCAGGTTCAGACAAGGAAGGAAGTGCCATTAAAATGAATATAGAAATACAGGTGCTATTCCTATACAAAGTTACCTCCCAATATCTCTGCAAAAACTTTCCTCAAACACAAAACAATCTCCTGACAACCCCGAGTGACAGAAGACTCCTACAAATCCTCTTTGTATATAACTGCTTACAACAATAAAAAACATTGTGTACAATATAAACCGTCATTGAAAACACTCAGCAATTTTGCATTACTAATCCAATTACTGGGATTCAAAAGTTCCTAAAAATCCTCCCAATGACACTTCGGGCCGGTTTATGAAGCTACTGTATAGCTGGAAAATTCCTGTGCTCCTCTGCACCATCTAATGGCAGTAATGCCCTGTGAACGCCCTTCAGCCAGCTATACACTGGGCAAACGCTTTATAAATTAGTCCCTTGTACAGTCCTGTGTGGAGCTTGTGGTGTGTCAGCTCTGTCTGTACAGTCCGATGATACACACTCTGCTCCCTCAGAGACATCTTATTCTGTTGGAGTATGCATGGCTATGAAATCTCTAGCCTACCTCTATTCCCATCCTCCGACTGCTACCAACCGCTTCCTTCCCAGCACTGATCCGCACTACGCCAGCAGACGCACTGTCACCGTCTGTCTTCTGCAGTGTCTGAGAGTACTCCGGCTCTTCTGCACTATAGGCCTCGCTCTCACCTCTGCCGTTGTCATGGTGACACAGGCCTCTCCGCCAGGCTCTCTGCTGCACCCCGCTGTCTCCTTCACACACTGCCTCCGGATCTTTACACACTTCATATAATATACAAAGTAAAAGCACGTCTTTTCCAAAAGAAATAAAAAGACATGTTATTATTTAAACATATATATATTTCATTTAGAGAGCAACCTCTATCAATATAACTCCCATAGCTACCACCCCTTCTAAAATATAGGATCCCTGATCTCAACATAGTGTTATTATAGAAAACAATGATATTATATTGTAGCCGGCGGTGATACGGGTGATGTGATACGCATTTCACGGCTTATATAGTTGCTACTAATAGAGGCTTCTAAAAAATATAATATACATGATCAAATATATGAAATTAATGTAATTATTAACCAAAATGTAAATAATAGTGATAATAATGCATCATAATTGGTGATAATCCCATACAGTATCATAGTTCCCATGGAGGCTTGTGGGGACACACAAAGGAGGGCAACAGATCAGTAGATAGATCAAGACCCATTCTATAACAATACATATGATAATTATATGGGACATACACAGCACGGAGCTGTACGTGCAGGCCGATTCGTGTGTGAATGAGGCTTAATAGATATGTGGATGGGGGGTTGTAAAGATGTCATAGATATGTGGCAGGGGAGCTAGCGGGCCACGGTAAAATTATCAAACGTTGACCGGTCCGCGGAGATAAAAAGGTTGGGGAGCACTGCTCTATTACACCAGAACCCCAAAAAGGGGAATACATAGCACTTCATGTAAGTGCAGCAGATACCTGGGAAACCATTGATGGTGGAGTAACTCATAGACGGTTCTGGCTTCAGAGCATCAAATTGTGCTATTAGAAGTGGAACATATTATTATAAGTACACGCAACATAGTACCATATCAGTAAGGGTTTCATAGTGTATTATAAAAGTATCCAAAATTCAGTTAGTGTGCTAAACAGAATGATAATAGGCCCACATATAACAGGACCAGCAACTGAGAATATAGATAAATGTCTTTAATCTGCACCAGCTAAAGCATGCCCAGGAAATTGACTTTCAAAGGAAGAAAATACAAACATCCTCCCAGGTTAGGAACTCAGCCTGTGAACTGAAACCATATCAATATTAACAATGCTTACTAGGGATGCACAGATACTTTTCGAGTACAGGTGCCGATACTTGGCATTTTCATGAGAACTACCGGGGTTGCAGCGGTTGCAGCTGGGACCGAGCTCTGGCGCTCCACCACTGTCCTGGAAACATTAGTCTGTATTGTTTTAGAAAAACTGTCACATGACACTAAACACAAATGTATCAGTACTTGTATCTGTAAGTACTCGGCAAGTATCAGTACTCGTACTCGCAAAACTGGTATCTGTGCATCCCTTTATTTATATTTATAAAAACAAAAGCATACATTAAAACAGAGATGTACAAATCCCAGGAGCTCCGTGTGCTCCTTACACATGACAGCGGCCTCCTAACTTTTGAATTTTTCTCTAGTCTAGTCTTGGAGCTCAAAAGTATCGGTACTTCTACGATGTACTGTATTTGGTATCTGTGCAACCCTAATGCTTACCATAGAGCTCCATCTGTACCATCACCTGCTGTAGAAACTTCTTGTTTTCTAAAATAACACTGCAGGGGTTATATTGATAGAGGCTGTGCTCTATATGGATGAGATATACTGCTATTGCTCATTCATGTCATAAAAGGGTTGCATCACTTTGTGCGCTTATGTCTCGCCGCATTTAGTGAAAAATGGCAGATTTGCCACAGATTTTCCAGCTAAAAAAATAAAAAGATGGCAGAAAATGATTTGGGGGTCATTCACACAATTGCACTGTGTTATGGCAAAGTGCGGCAATGCATGCTGCATGTGTTGGTGCGATGCAGTGCCATTTATTCTGAATGGCACCCCAACGAACCTTACCAAGGGACACGCATTGCTGATCTGCATGCAAGTATTCCCCCAAAATCCTTGTAGTGTCCAAAGGTCCGTCCTGCTTTATATTTAGGACAGGCCAGCCGTTGGGAGGAGCACCCCCTAATGTTAATGAATCGAACATCATTGCTAGGTCCCCTGCACATGCGCAGTGTGCTCTGTGTGCAGTTGCAGCTGCTGGGCTCAAGCACGGCAACAAGAGACAGCACAATGCGTATGTATGGGGCGTCGAGAGGATGTGTCCTGCCGCTGCAGATGAGCTCAGCGGCTACAAAGAAACACAGAGCACACGGTGCACGTGCAGGGATAAAGAAAGGATGGTGCTCGCCTTACTCCGCTAGGAGGTGCTTGTCCCAATGGCTGGCCCATCCTAAACATAAGACAGGACGGACCTTTGGAGAATGGACACAAGGTATATAAACAGCACTGATGCTTATTTTTAGAATCTGCTTAGCTCAGGGTTATGTCATGGTGTTGAGGAACAGTATAGGCGATCTTTCCATAAAGGTGAACTAAGCCTTTAAGCAAAAACTAAATGATGACCCTTGTACAAAATGAAGTGTGCTGTGAGGGAAGTTCTGGTGAAGTTCCATGTAATATGACAGCTGAGGGCTTCTGTGAAATGTCCAGTTAAAAATAAATTGTTAAGTGTTCGCTCTCATCCTGATAAAGTTCTCTCAATCTGAACCTTGCCATTAAACCTTCAGAAAAAAATGCCCCTTTCTATTTCTATTATCTCCAACAAAATTGCAAATCATTCATATGGTAATCAGCAGCCACTGATGTTTGATATATGACAGTTACTTAAGCTGGCCATATACTGCTTAGATTTTCTAAAGAACTTTCGTTCGACTTTCTATTACTTGAAGCCGGCTGAAACTCTTTTCTCGACCAAACAAAATTTTAACAGTGAATGTGATTTTCTTCTAGGAAACTCCATTCATTCCAAAATCGAATGTTAAAATGAAAAGAAATTTAATTTGACATTCGTCAAGTGTCTGATGGGATTATTGGAAGGTAAAGATCTTTTGTATGAAAGTTTTTTGGGAAATCTACTAGTGTAAGGCCAGCTTTAGAGCAACATAGGTTGTCGCTAGTCAAGATGAGCATTGTATGCTATGAATTGCTTTCAACAAATATCTTTTTTCATCTTGAGGAAGTGTGTGAGTAGCAACAAAAAACGGTCATTGGTCGAGTTTTTTTAAGCACTTTAAAGTGTATTTCCACTTTTGCAGCCAAATTGGGATAACGCATATTTTGTAATTGTTACATGTTCCCAATCACATAGCATAACTTAGAAAAGAACAAAAATTGGAGTTTATTTTTTTTATGTTCTTTGTGCTAACTCTAGGACTGAAAAATCCTGCTTAGTTCTCACTGTCTGGGAAGTTGGCGGGAGTTTTGTATCAAAAAATTAATCTTGTCTGTACTGTGCTGGCAGATTTCATTATCACTTTTTAAACTAGATGAGCGGAACCGTCTGTCCTAACAAAGGGTTAAAGCCCTGGACACCTTGTCTGTTAATGAGCTCTCCTTAGTCTTTCTATTAGGACAGACATAGTTTACTGCATGCAATATAATGCAATGGAAAGGTGCCTCCTACTGCAATACCGTTTATTAATAAATAATAATAAAAATTAATTAAAATACTTGATCACATTATCATTTGGTGGAGAGTTTCCTGTTACTGAAACTAAGAGAAAAGTTTGCAAAGGTCTGCTAAATAGAGCTATTGAAAATTTAGGGAATACTTTAAAAAAAAAATGTATGCTGTGCGAATAGGAACACATAAGAAACATATAGAGGGGTTTTCTCAATTGTGACTGCAAAAGTGGAAGCATACTTTAAGCCTTTTGTATTTGCTGCAATAAAGGAGACTACAGTGCCCCTGGTCAGGTTTCTATGTACAAGCTAATATCTTTTTCTCTTATGGTGAATCATCCAACTTTTGTATCTGATTAGTTTTCCTAAATTGAGTAATTAATATATAGGTAATTATGGCTCATTATCAAATCAAGGGTTTCACAAAATAACTGAACTGTGTCTAAGAATAGACATTTTATTAAATACATAGCTGTAATAGATAGAATAAAGCATTTCTTGCTGTCTTTCTTGTGCTGTTGTGTGTGTTGTGCTTATCCCTTGAGCAAAGTAAATCTGCTAATGCTGACTGTGTTTTGTTGGAGAATGGTAATGTATAATTAAAATATATTTTCAATATGGTTTATTTATCTCCTTATTTATTATTGTAACACTAAGAAAATAAAATGTAAAAATGTAGTCATAGAAATATTTAAATATTAATATTTTGTATTTTCATATGCAGCCAGCAGGTGGGGATCTTGGCTCCTTTTTGCACATTTCCAGGGTGACATTATCTCATTTGTTGCTGTGCTTTTATAGCATTCAATAGATCAAGCTGAATTTTTTTTACACACAGTTGAATGAGTTATAGGACATGGATAGGAGGAAGAGTCTGCAGGAGCCAGAACATCGCACCCGCAATCCACTGACCGTGGTTGCAAAGCTTTACTGGTTCCTATGAAAAAGATAACAAATACACATAATTTAAATGTTATTTATTATATAGTTATATGAATATATATATATGACTAATGTATTTATTTATTTTAATAAAAAGATGGAATTTCCTTTAATAAAAATACATAAAAATAGTGACCTAATACGTAAAAATAGTGACCTAATACGTAAAAATAATGACCTAATACATAAAAATAGCGACCTAATACATAAAAATAGTGACCTAATACATAAAAACAGTGACCTAATATGTAAAAATAGTGACCTAAAGCTATTATATTGTAAACATCTGGTGCTGTTTTCTGGATGGATGATTGATTAATGAATCATTAGCGTATGATTGCACTAAGCTGTGGTGTTCTAGCATTGTCCTTTATATGAACAAGGCAAGATCAGCAGAAATGTTGGGCTGTCCTTGACTTTTGCCCAATTGTCTGTGAAAATGTACACTTGACGTTGGCAAACCTTCCACGGCTAGGTGAAAGTTACCCAAGGTCAAATAACTGATCTGCACCAGATTTTTTCCCCATTTTTAAAGCCACGCTTTAAACCGCATAAATGCCTGCTTTATTCAAATATTTCTTCCTGCTTAAGTCGCACACTTGGCACTGCCACAAGCTTGGGATGGGCCATAGGGGTTTTATTTAGTCAGCTCTAAGAAAATAAAAAACATATGTAGCCATGCAAATATGTAATTGTATGTTTTGGAATTGTTTATTAAGCAGAAAATAAATGTCACAATGGGTTTTATGATAGTGCTTTGAAACTAATAACAACACCACTTATTCATCTTAGTCATAATAGGGTGTGACCTTCTGGAGAGACCCTCTCAATTAATTAACCTCTTAGGCCAATTTCCTTTTGTCTGGTGCCATTTGACATATGGAACCTCTAAAGAGTTCATTTACATCTAAAGCTTGCTCTATTCAAAATGAAAAGCCGTTGGGCAAGGCTCCCAATATTCCGTGACTTGTTTTATCTTCATCGTTATTAGCAAAATGGATGCTGACCTTGAGGCCTTGCAGGTCAGACAAAGCTAACCCGATAATTAACCAGGGCAGTCATGCTTTGACATGCCACTCTGCTTCTATCAAATAAACTGCTAGAGCCGCATGGCAATTTCCTTTCCTGTCATTTAATACTTATTATTCAATTAAAACTTAGCTTTATCAGGAAGTTCATTTTCCATAGGCTTGTTTCTAATAGCTCCTATGTTATCTGTTAGTTGTCTTCACTATGGTGCAGATACTAGGGCACTGCTTTACACTGTCTTCTCTATTCAGATTCCCCTAACCAAAAACAGAGATATAAATGTAAATGTGTCAATATACATTCCATGGGAAGACCTTTGTCTAAACTGACCTATGTCTGGGCTATTGCCAGCTTCACAGGCTGACAGATATTCACTTGAATCTAGAAATAAGGGTACAAAGTGGACGGTCTTTTGAGGATATTATTAGGATGTACCTGTAGTAGACATGTGCGATTCGTTTCGGAAAGATTTATTATTTGGATGAATTTTCGGAAATTCAGATGTATTTGAATTACAGAAATGACCAATGCAAACGAATGCGAATTTCTGATTCCGAAATTCGTTAGCGGTAGTCTGTACGAATTTTCATTTGTGGACGAATTTTCGTTGCAGCAAAGTGACATTAGAGAAGAAAAAAAACTTTTTTTTTTTTAGTCTGCAGAAGAGGAAAAAAAATGCGTGAGGTTCCCCCCAATTCATACCAGGCCTTTAGGTCTGGTAGGAGTTTTAAGGGGAACCCCAGCCCCCCAAAAATGGGGAAAAAATCGAGCGCCCCCTCCCTGTGCCTTACCAGGCCACATGCCCTCGGCATTGAGAGGGTGTCCCCATGCCGATGGGGACAAGGGCCTCTTCCCCACAACCCTGACCCGGTGGTTGTGGGGGTCTGTGGGCAAGGGGGCTTTTTTTCATCGGGGTACCCCTTCAATTAAGGGGGCACCCAGATGCCCTACACATTCACTAAAGGGTTCAAAGTCAATGTAAATAAACAAACCACAATTTTAGAGACAATCCTTTAATTGAAAAAAAAAAAACAGAGTCAAATTTTGACTATTCCTTTAATAAAAAAATGTTTTTTAAATGGCTCCTTCGATGTAATCCAGCGTCAATCAGGATGCACGACGCACACCGAAATAAAAAAAGTCCCACGCGCACGACAACCGTCTGAACCTGATGAAAACTCACCGCAAAATGACATCTCCTGCCCGAATGTAAACAGATGGAGAGAGAGAGCCGTGACGTCACGACGCTAACGGGTTTCGTCCGAATTTGGACCCAAAAACCCCAGAAATAACGCAAAATCTGAATCAAACCGAAACAAAACGAATTTTTAGTGCTGGTAGGTTTAGGTGAAAGACCCCCGGCATCCAGAACTAGTGTGAGTACCATAACTGCTATAACTTTTATCCAACTAGATTGTAAGCTCTCACTAGCAGGACCCTCCTAACACTAGAGTACTGAAATTGTATTGTAACTGTACTGTCTGCCTCCATTTTGTAAAGCACTGCACAAACTGTTGGCGCTATATAAATTCTGTATAATAATAATTAACTTATAAGGTATCTCCTACATTAAAGCACCCTTCTAACACTTAACCCACTCATACCGGAATGCTCCATTAGAAAAACAACAAAAAAAGCTGCTGAGAGGTATAAGTGCACACAGCCAGAGGTGCCTGCACATACCTGCCGAAACTCTTCAACCGCTTGCGGACTGGCCACTGTATATACGGCTGGTCTGCAGCCCCATTATTCCGGGACAACGTACCCATACATCCTCCCGTGAAAACCTGTGTGCACGCGGCTGTCATTAGACAGAGGACAGCCGTGGCTTTAGCAGCTCTGTGTCCTGTGATAGCTATGATTGGTTATCACAGTGATAGCATGGCAATGTTTACATTGCCCAGCCCTCCTCTTCCTCTTAAATCAGAGACAGGGAAGAATTTACCTGCTAGCAAAAACAAGCTAGAGCAGCAGCAAAAAAAAAGAACAAAACAAAAATGTTTCAGATCATTCAACCCCTCTCCACTCCTGCTTATGTTAGCTCCATTCTATCGCTGCTCTGACCTGTATACAGGGCAGCCATCAGAAATGATGGGGCCCCTTACACAGCTTTACGCGCTGTACTCAGGTCTTAGTAATGTGCTGGGCTCGGGGCTTAGTAACACGCTGGACTCGGGGCTTAGTAACCGCTGGTCTCAGGACCCAACTGAGACCCCAGGCAGCCCACCTGAGAGTGACCTTGCAAAGCCCACCATAGATGCTGCACAGCCTATCTGAGACTCTCAGGTGGGCTGGTTGGTGCTGCATCTCCCTCCCAGCTCCTCTTACCTGCTCCTGGGGCCTGGCCTCCTCTGCCGCCGGACTGGTCGGAAGTGATGCAATGTCACTTCCGGCCGGTCCGAGATCAGAACATAGCAGCGCTGCTGGGGCCCCAGCCTCCTCCAAAGCCGCCGGATCGGCGCTACCAGGGCCCGGCGCTGCATGGGCCTGGCATCCGCCGCCTCCACCTCCTCCCCTGTCACTTGTATGGCCATCAGCCGATACTCATGCCCGGGCCCCTCACATGAGTATTGGCTGTACCCCCTAATGGCAGCTCTGCCTGTATAGTAACCATTTCACCTCTCTTATCCTGCACATCGGCACATTAACCTCTTCACCCCCTCCTCAGCCTATGACCTGTACATTTAATGTATCTTGTGCACCATTACCAAGCTCCATGTTTTAACCCCCTCAATACGTTTCTTCATTTCCAAAAAATTGTGGCAACAAATGAGATCACCTTGGAGTGTATACTTTCTGAAAATTGGTAATTTGGTGCGTTTTGGTACTGTCCTATTTGCTATGATTTATTTAAATGAAAGTTAGAGAAAAAGGCTTTTTTACAAATGTTTTTTTTTTTTATGTATATAGTAAACCAGGGCTCAAAATTTCAAGTCCTGAGCTACTAGCCAAGCCTTAAGAGTTACTAGCCACCAGTTGCCCCACCTAACCCTTACCCTGCCCCGGCCTTAACTCCACCCCTAAACACACCCTCTTAAATAATCTTATGATAATTATTATCTTATGATAGTTTCCGCTTGTAAACGGCAGATTAGGGATTCCTGCTGCAGGAAAACGCAAGTTCCTGGCACAGGAATCTCTAATCACACCTGAAATATACTGTAGGTGTGAATGGGGCCTAATATACACATACACTAAAGGTGCCAATACACCTGCTGATTATCGTACGATAGTTGTGGGTGATCCCGCGATCGTACGATAATCGGCAGGTGTATTGGCATTACAGTAGAAGCAGTTGCACGTCTTTCGTTTTCCGAGCACGC
This sequence comes from Nanorana parkeri, assembly GCF_000935625.1. NCBI lineage: Eukaryota > Metazoa > Chordata > Amphibia > Anura > Dicroglossidae > Nanorana > Nanorana parkeri. The sequence goes on along the minus strand of NW_017307402.1, from coordinate 557,757 downwards.
TGGAAAACCTGCTGAAAATCGTACGATTTTCGGCGCGGTTGGTAGCGTGGTCAGAAGATGAATGCCGCACACTGCCCGCTCTGCACTGCAATCATCGGACGCCCTCCCCTCAGCGGGGAGGGCTTGCGATGATCGCAAGTACGATCTGCCTGTCCAAGATGGGCAGATCGTACGAAATTTTAATGACCTTACAACCATCGCAAAACGCAAGTCGTGCGATGGTTGTAAGGTGTATGGACAGCTTAAAACACAATAATACACTTCTCAACTATCTCTGGTATCTGGGGGTGATTAGTGAGGTCTGCAGCAGGGATTCTGATGGAGGAACTTACACATGACCAGAGGGATACCACTCTTGTCTATGAACAAGCATGAGCAAGAGGCTGAATACAAAAGTATTTAATTATGTATGTAATATAATAATAGCAGTTCCAGTTTTAGTTACAATAATACAAATATTTGAGACCACTTTTAGTAAATGATAAATCTGTACAATGAGGAATAAATAGATCTGTGCAATACACAATACATTGTTTTCATAATAAACTGTTACAAGATGAAGATGTCAGAAATTGAGATTTTGGCTGTCCTAAGAGAACAGTTAAAGTAGAGGCATGTTCCACCCTCAGGGCAGCAAATCCTCAGAGCCCCAACATTGTTCAAGCTAGCATGTTTATGTCAATGAAGAGAGGAGTGAATGGAGCAGGAAGGCAGTACCGGTACCGATTACCATGGGGAGAATATTCAGATCGGGGGAAACTTTCTAACCTGCATGAAAATTGTGAGCCAGTGGGTGTTCGGTGGGCACCATAGATTTGAGACGTTGCCTACTAGTTGTCGGGGTTCATGTGCCCTCTAAAGTATATGGCAACCTTTCTCAGTCATGGTGCCATAGCACCCTGGGGATATCTTCTGGCTTCCTTAGGGGTGCCTCAAAATGTTTCCACAGCATCATGCCTTTCCATGGTGCAGGCCAGCCTCCAGCACCATGGAAATGAATGACGCTAATCCAGGGAGGGTGGGATCCATTCAGAAAGCATGGAAACTCTCCTATGTCCAAGTCTGCTTTGACTCCCACCTTCTGCCATGCTGCTGCAGCTTCTAATGTGATGGTAAGACTATGATATGAAGTGGAGCCTGAGCACTCTGATGTAAAGGGGGACTGAGGAGTCTGATGTGAAGGGGGACTGAGGACTCTGATGTGAAGGGGAGACTGAGGAGTCTGATGTGAAGGGGGACTGAGGACTCTGATGTGAAGGGGGACTGAGGAGTCTGATGTGCAGAGGGGACTGAGGACTCTGATGTGAAGGGGGACTGAGGAGTCTGATGTGAAGAGGGGACTGAGGAGTCTGATGTGAAGGGGGACTGAGGAGTCTGATGTGCAGAGGGGACTGAGGACTCTGATGTGATGGGGGACTGAAGAGTCTGATGTGAAGGGGGGACTGAGGACTACGGTGTGCGGAGGGGACTGGG
>NW_017307402.1:410153-556202 GCF_000935625.1 Nanorana parkeri | reverse complement strand
GAAGGGGGACTGAGGACTCTGATGTGAAGGGGAGACTGAGGAGTCTGATGTGAAGGGGGACTGAGGACTCTGATGTGAAGGGGGACTGAGGAGTCTGATGTGCAGAGGGGACTGAGGAGTCTGATGTGCAGAGGGGACTGATGACTCTGATGCGAAGGGGGACTGAGGAGTCTGATGTGAAGGAGGGACTGAGGAGTCTAATGTGAAGGAGGGACTGAGGAGTCTAATGTGAAGGAGGGACTGAGGAGTCTGATGTGAAGGAGGGACTGATGTTTTAATAGAAGGGAGGGTTACGCTATTCCAAACTTCCCAGCTTATTCTTGACAGACACATCTGAACTGTCTGAGCCCTCCAGAAAGGTTTGAACGCATTATCACTGTAGATTTTGTATGTGAGCTGTAACCCTCCTCTGTGTCCTTTACATTCGCCCATGTTTTTTGGAGCTGAGAACCGTGACCACCAGACGAAGACTCTTACCCAAAATCTGCCATTTGAAGGTATTAAAGCTGAACTCCAGGTATAAATATTTATATATACATACATTTATCCAGCTTGGCCCAAAGCAAATATACAAATGTTATACCTGGATAGCCCGCAGGGATCCTGTAACATACTGTACAGAGCTGCTACAGGGCATTATAGCGACCGATTTTCCTGATCAAGGAACAGCCGCTGTGCTTCCCCTCACTCGGCATAGCGGCCATTTGATAAACGGCTAGTATTTTTAGTAATGGATACTAGACCTTCTCTGATTGGACGAGGGGCGGACATTTTTTTTTTTTTATAAGAAAGGTTTTCTGCTGAAAGTTCAAACAATTTTTTTATATGCTCCCTGTTCACACTGTACATGTGCGGTGGTGTGCAGAAAAAGCAGCTCAACAGACGGGGAGGAATTTATCAAAACTGGAGCAGACAGATCTGGAGCAGTTGTCCATGGCAACCAATCAGCTTCTCTCTTCAGTTTGCTCAGGTAAGATTTGAAAATAAGACAAAGAAGCTGATTGGTTGCTGTGCAAATCTGCTCCAGTTTTGATGAATTCCCCCCACAGTGTTAACAAACCCCTAAACATTGCCTTCCCTCTGCTCTTATATCTCCTGCATATAGTTCATAATAATTCTCAATGCAAAAGGGTTTCCTACTTTTCTTCCAAGCAGTCATGTGACCCAAGATCAGCGCTCCTGTCTGTGTGACTACATGGCGTGAATTCTCCCAGGACTGACAACGCTTTGGAGCTATGGATGCAGGTGGGGCGACATCACTGTTCTAAGGATTCAATGGTGTTTTTGGCCCTCCATAGGCTTTGCGATCACAGGATCACTGTGGGAAAAAAATTTAAATAGGTATTTGTGTAAGAATTATTAGAAACTGTATGCATGACCTATAAGAAGAGTGGGAAGGCAAAATGTAAAGGCAGGTGATTAGATTGACTTTCCTCCTTTCAAAGTTATCAGGAAATGAACAGGCCCAGAGATGAAAAGTACAAATTGCTCTGGTCCATGGGGTGGGGGGGGGAGTACAGGTACGAGAGCTGCAGCGTTTAAATGACTCTTTGTTATTGTTATTGGCTACCTTTTTTCCTTCAATAAATCGTCCTCAGTGTACTGCTGCTATGATTTTGCATGAAGGACAGAATTCAGCACAATGGATCCCAGGTAGGCAACCTGGGCACTCCAACTGTGGTGAAACTACAAGTCCCATGAGGGAGTGCAAGACTCTGACAGTCATAGGCATTTCTCCCAAAGACGAAGGCATTATGGGATTTGTAGTGTTACAACAGCTGTACGGCTAAGGTTGCCCATCCCTGCATTAAATTATCCCCTAGTAGCGGCCATGTGGTGGACTGTACAGCTCTCCTCATACACTCCAGTGCACTCCCCGCCTCTATCCCTTCACGTGCCGCAGCGGACTCGGAACTCTGAGTGAAGTGCCTTGTTCCCGGCGGAAATGTTTCTCCTCTGCACACGTGATGACGTGGCGCTGCAAACATGGCGGCGGACATCACTCTGCTGTTCAGAGCCAGTGTGAAAACTGTGAAGACTCGCAATAAGGCGCTTGGGGTGTCCCTGCCAGAGACAGATGTGCTGAGGAAGAACCGGCCCCGGGGGACGTTCAGTGCCAGAGCCCGGGATGTGGTGAGTGGCAGCTAGAGACCGGTCTGTATCAATGGGGACCTGTCACTCGCCAGATCTTGTGGAACCACAAGTCCCAGCGTGACATGAGAGCTTCTGCTGGGACCTATAATTCCACAACAGCTGAAGATGTGTGCTAAGCACACATTCATGATGTGTGAGGATGTTAGTGAAGTGCACCTGTCATCTCACAGCTGTTATGGAACCACAAGTGACAGCATGTCCTGACGTCTGCTGGTCCTTCCACAAATAGTTGGTCATGTACAGGAAAAATGTTATAATTTATATTGTATATTAAAGAGTCTCTAACACTTTCCTGATGGAGATGTGGATCACCTGACAGCTTCCTCCAGAACTTGTACTTCCACCTGACGGCTTCCTCCGGGACTTGTACTTCCACCTGACGGCTTCCTCCGGGACTTGTACCTCCACCTGACGTCTTCCTGATCTACTGAGCCGACGTGTGACAGTTTCATTGTCACAGGTCGGCTCAGATTATGAGGCTGAGTGAAAATCACTCGCCTCATAATTCTCCTTTAAGAAGGGACGGGAATGCCCTTCTCTCTGACAGATTGCATATAACTTCCTGTATCATCGCTAGAACAAAAAATTATAGAAAATTACCCCAATAAGACACAAACAGCAAGAAAAATAAAATAACCTGCTGAGTATTTCAATACTATGAAAGACTAAAAAAAAAAATCCATTTGGTTATCTATAGATTTTAGACACTGGGAGCCTTCACAGCTTCAGCGAGGACTTGTAATTCTACAGCCACTGGAGAGACATGGTAACAATTACACATTAATGTGAGCGAAGATTTGTTCTCCATTATGAAAAGTCCCTGTCACTCCCTAACTTGTGTTAAACCTCAGAATCACGCATTGACCACATCTGCTGTCATTTATAATTCCATTTATGAAGATGAATAGTGTATAGTATATTCTTGCAATGTAAGATACATGTTACGTAGGTTGGTCGCAGGTTTTTGCTTTATCACTTATGCCCTTCATTTTGCACATTGAGCCACTTACAATGAAGTTTCTGTTCTGTGGCATCATTATTAAGTTTACGGTGCATATTAAGTTAGCATGTTGTTGTTATATTGTTATATTCATTTAATGTTATTTAAAAAAGAACTCGTGGCACAATTTTGATGAACCCTTGTAGTGGGGCTACCCTCGCACTGCAAGGGTTTACTGCTCGTTTTCAACTAGGGCCTGAAAAAAAGAAAAAGTAATACTCACCCCATCCTGGGAACCGGCAGGCTGTGACGGCACTTCTTCCAGCCTGTCTTCTCGTCCAATCCAGAGATGGTATGTCCCTAGGCGTCCTCACGTCCAATACACAGTGTATAGAACGTGATGACTTGCGGATCCTTAGACTGCTGCAGGGGGTGTGTGGCTAGAAGGACCGGTCTAGGAGCAAGCCGGCTCCAAGGTTTGGTTGAGTATATCTTTTTTATTTTGGACCCTAGGTAGAAACGAGCAGTTAACCCTTGCAGCACGGGGGTAGCCCCACTGCAAGGGTAAATATAAAGTTGTTGTTTAAAGAAGAACTATGGGGTAAGTGTTTTCCCCATAGTTCTCCTAAGGGTCATGGGAGGACATAAACTAGCGTCCTCCCGTGACCCAATGCTCAGTATACCGCAAGCTACAGCTTGCGGTATACTGAGACCGCAGCAGCCGGGACGGATCCCGACATTACTGTTGAGATCCACCCAGCTGCGTAATTGACAGCTGGCTCTGCCTATCTAGAGGCAGCTGTACCCGCCCCCTCCCCCGTCTGTTCCGCCAGTCAGCGCTGGAGGATCGGAGCAGGGAGGGGGGGAATTCCTGCAGGGAGCCGTGAGTGACAGTCACGGCTCTCTGCAGGGACAGGATCGAGAAGTGAGCGAGCGACAGTATGTGTTCGCTCACTTCCCAATCGATTGATCACATGAGAACTGCAGTTACTTCCTGTCAGCTGATGTGAATGTTTGAATCTGATTCATAGCTGCGTTTCTTTATTTTAACCCTTGTACAGGGTCTGAACAGGCCCACAGCTTCTGTATTTATGAAATGGGAAAGAGAGACCTTTGGGGAAAATGATTTTCTCTTGACTTATCTTTCTGTGTAGACAATGGAGACATTGTAAGAGAAAGACGCACATGATCATTTGTAGATGCTTATAATGGTCAACATGAAAAGAAAAAAAACCAGACTGCTTAAAGCTGGACCCCAGACACAACACTAGTCACCATACTGGAGTAGAACTATCTTTAAAATGACACTAAACTCAGGAATTAAATCTTAAAAATACATTCAAGTACCTTAACTATTAACAACAATGTATCTTATTTGTATATCACTCGGCTTTAGATCCTCAAATCATCTCTGAATTCATGCTGACACTGTCCTTCCTTCAGGAGGGTGAATACTTTTGTTCCCCATGGTCCCTGTGTGTGTTGTAAAGTAGTCACAGCTCCAAGCTCACTCCTGTGATGGACTACAATCTCACCTTTAGTTTACTAAAATGTATTGAGATTGTAGTCCATCACGGGAGTGAGCTTGAAGCAGTGGCTACATTACAACACACACGGACTACGGTTGCATAGATACCAAGTACAGTACTCGGTACATGTACCGATACTTTTGAGCTCCAAGACTAGACTAGAGAAAAATTAGGAGGCCGCTGTCATTTGTAAGGAGCACACGGAGCTCCTGGGATTTGTACATCTCTGTTTTAATGTATGATTCTGTTTTTATAAATATAAATAAAGGGATGCATAGATACCAGTTTTGCGAGTACGAGTACTGGTATTTGCCGAGTACTTACAAGTACGAGTACTGATACATTTTTGTGTATGGTCATGTGACAGTTTTTCTAAAACAATACAGACTAATGATTTCAGGACAGTGGTGGAGCGCCAGAGCCAGGTCCCAGCTGCAACCTCTGCAACCCCGGTAGTTCTCATGAAAATGCCAAGTATCTGCACTGGTACTCGAAAAGTATCTGTGCATCTCTAACAGGGACCATGGGGAACAAAAGTATCCCCCCTCCAGAAGGAAGGACAGTGTCAGCATCAATTCAGAGGTGATTTGAGGATCTGCAGCCGAGTGATACACAAATAGGATACATTTTTGTTACTACTTGAATGCATTTTTAAGGTTTAGTGTCACTTTAAACTTTAATAAGCAGATTATGATTTATTTACAGATTGTAGATTGGCCCATTTCACTTTTTGCAGTAATACTGGTCCATTTCCTTTTGTTTCCTGTTCATTGATCCTTTACCTAGGCTTTCTTTGAACTGATGGAAGAAGGCTGCCGACCAGTATTTCTTGGTGGTCACCATAAGATGTCCTGTGCCTCGCCTGACACAGGGTCATACAGCTTACAGCACACAGCTTGTGCACAAATCCGGCCATCACTGTGCTAACCGGGAAATGCGGTTTCTTGTTTGATTTTAAGCAAGAAGAATGTCTTTGAAAATAAACATGACATGCGTACTAAGGGGTATTTCAGAATGGTTGGTATTTTGGAGCTTCAAATACACTGGTGCGCGTTTTTTCATCTGACTTGAAAGTGGACCTTTTTTGTAATATTCTTACAGTTCTGCATAATTAATTTCTTACTGTTCCACAATCAGCAGTGTTCTAACGTTTCCAAAAAGTTCCACCATTTATCATAAAAGAACTCCAGGAAACATTTTTATTAACCCTTGCTTTGGGGCTACCCTCCCCTCCCACTGCAAGGGTTAAGTGCTCGTTCGTCTAGGTTAAAAGAAAGTTATACTCACCAATGCTCTGACCTGGTTTTTCTTAGACTGGTCCTTCCAGGGTCTCTTCCCCCTCCTGTGCAGCACTGTGAGGACCCATAAATCATCACATTCTATATAATGTGTATAGATGTGAGGACGCTGAGGAAGATTCCAGTGCTGCAGTGGAGGAAGAGACAGGCTGGAGGGGGAGCGCTGTGACAAGACAGCCAGCTCGTGACTTCGGGTGAGTATAACTTTATTTTCGCACCTAGACAAAAACAAGCACCTTACCCTGGCAGTGCATGGGACAGCCCCACTGCAAGGGTTAAGAAAACGTTTTCCTGGAGTTCTTCTTTAAAAAGCATCCCTTAAGCTCTAGTCAAGTGACTTTGCCATGATTGAGATGATCTCATCACCCTGCTGCAGGCAGTAGAAAAGTTTCCTTCTAAAGAGAAGGGCAGATTAAGGAATTGTTGGAAGGAGTTCTGTGATGTCTGTGCAAAGTAAAGGTGGCCATACACCATACAATTAGAGGTCATCGCATTCCTCTAAGTGTAAAGGTGCCCATACACTGTACGATTATCGTACGAGAATCGCGGGAAATCCCGCGATCGTACGATAATCGCAAAGTGTATGGAAGGCGTGCAACCATTTCTACTGTACGGTCGCACGTCTTCTGTCGAACAAGCAGGCTTGAAAACACGCAGAGAATGGTACGATTCTCGGCGGGTTAGTGGCCTGCTTGTTCGACAACTGCTGAACGGGCCCGTGTGCGTACACGCACACTGCCCGTTTGCAGTCATCGGAAGCCGCCCCTCATTGCAGTCATGATAGCAAGTACGATCTGCCTGTCCAAGATGGGCAGATCGTACGAGCTTTTAATTCGCTTACAACCATCGCAAGACAAAAGTCTTGCGATGGTTGTAAGGTGTATAGGCACCTTGAAACTGGCCATACGTGCTTTCGATTTTTCTTATTTATCCTCACGGGGCTTGATCTCCTATGCGCACTGAACAGCGTGGATGGCAGAATCTCCCGTGTTGTATCCTAACAACCGCCGTTTACGTGTGAACTAAAGAAAGATGAGTAAGCTTTCTTAGCAGCTCTATTCGTCTGAAATCTTGGACTATGCCCTCCTATACGGAATAATTACTCATTCAGTTCTGGAAGCAATGGGCTTCTTTCATCATAGGTAAAAGTGATACAATAGGTTAAAACCGACACTCGTTAGGCCGGGTTCACACCTAGGTGGCATTGTTTTTGCGTGTTTGTGTGTTCAGCTTGAGGTTATTTGCACATTTTGATGCGCGTTTGTACACCCAAACATGAAGACGTGTGCTTTGATTGGCAGCTTCAGAAACATTGCGGGCAATGGACGAACGCGCACGAAAATGTACATTTTCCTGCTCTGGTGTGAATAGGGTCCATAGAAATGCCTGGGATTTCTTGTGTTGGGCAATTAAAAGCTCTTTTTCCAACTGCTCAAAAAATGCCTACTTGCCCTGTTTGGGGAGGATGAAACATGTAAGCATATGTATGTTTGCTGCTTTTATGCCTTTTTGCAAATAAAGTATTGTATGGACGGATCCCCTTGTGAGTGCCGGTGCTTAGTGAAGGGTCTGGCGCAAGCTTTACCAGGCACCGAAGTTCCAGCAGCGGGATTGGAGACGAGGGTAGAGCTGCTCTAGGTTTCTTAATTGCTACAAAAGTGATATAATGCTTTACTTGTGAAAGCAGACTAGAGCGCCACCTGCTGGCTGAATGTTTAATATTTACCTGTCTACAGTTAAAGTTTCTACAGTTAGTTTCTTTAAATAAAGAAAATGTGTAAAAAATCAATACGTTCCCTTTAGCCGCACATCATTTAGCCTAAATTATTGAAGGCGATCTGTCTGAATAAAAAGAAACAAGGAAATCTGCTCTTGATGACAAGGTTTTGAAAGTGCATGCTCCAGGGCTGGCATGCTTAGTAACTCAGAAGAAGCATGTGCCTCTCATAAAAGGGTTTTTTAAGAAGAGTAAAATGAGGCTTTGCATAGCGCAGGAAGCACAAATGCTGGATGAGAACCATATTCAGAGCCGATCAGCTGATACTGGTCAGCATCGTTAGAGAAGAACAAAAAACTTGCAGACAGGATGTCTTAAAAAGGAAAGATGTAGTGGTTCCGGGGGACATCAAAGCCAAATCAAATCCTCTAGTTAATCAGGTCCCACTTGAGATTTAATTTGAAACATAAGGCACACATGGGCCTATTCACAGACAATTTAATGTGATTACAAGAGCTCTGAAAACTGTCTATCACATTGGTAACGTAGCCGGGTTTTAAACCCTTTTACAGGGATGGAGAGTGCATAGCTGTCGACGGACTTGTTTTTGGAAATGATGTTCATTTGTAGAGGTAGAAATCCCAGTTTATTGTATTCTCCGCATCTTTGACAGTAATTTAAGTAAAGACTCCTCCTACATGTTACATGTAAAGCGGAACTGTACGACCCCTGTTCTTGCCATAATGTGCAAGTAAAAACAACATGCATACAGACTCTCCACACTGTGTTACATCATCCAGCTAGGAGACAGGGTAAGGGTTTTTTTTTTTTAGCAGAAGAGAAATGCAAAGTCTAAAGCTGGCCATACACCGATAGATTAGCTGTAGATTGTCTATGGTCAGATGGAAAAAGTGCAACAGATTCCTCCATCTACGCTAAACTGTGTGGATGGAGGAATCTCCCACTGGGCCAAGCTTCAGTATCTTGCTGGTCGGCTCCGCTGGCTGTCAAAATACCTGAACAATGCCTACATCTAATCAGATTGTTCAGGTATATTGACATTCTGCGGGGCAGACTAGCAAGATACTGAAGCTTGGCCCAGTGGGAGATTCCTCCATCCACACAGTTTAGCGTAGATGGAGGAATCTGTTGCACTTTTTCCATCAGACCATAGACAATCTGCAGATAATCTATCGGTGTATGGCCAGGTTAACGTTAAGAATGTATGCTGTCTTGTACTTTGAATTGTTTTGGAGAAAGAGCGGTTTGGATCTTTATGGCTCACCTGACTCTAATATTGCTAGCTGCCATGGTTGGGTTGCTCCCACCAACAGACATGTTCTCCACCCTGCACTGTTGAGTGTCAAAATGCCAGAGGCCTCATGCACACTTTCGTATTTTATGGCTTGTTCACACCAGGAGCCGTACATGCTGCAGCACAGTGTCAGAGTTTGTTAGAACTTAAAGAAGAACTATGGGGTCAGTGTTTTTCCCCATAGTTCTCTTCAGGGTCACGGGAGGACACAAACTAGCGTCCTCCTGTGACCCAAAGCTCAGTATACCGCGAGCTACAGCTTGCGGTATTCTGAGACCACCGCAGCCGGGACGGATCACGACATTACTGTCGATCCACTCAGCTGCGTGATTGACAGCTGGCTCTTCCTATCTAGTGGCAGAGCCAGCTGCGCCCGCCCCCTCCCCCGTTCGTTCCTCCAGTTAGCGCTGGAGGATGGGAGGGGAGAATCCCTGCAGGGAGCCGTGAGTGACAGTCACGGCTCTCTGCAGGGACAGGATCGAGAAGTGAGCGAGCAACGGTATGTGTTCGCTCACTTCTCAATCTATTGAGCCGACGTGTGACAGTTTCATTGTCGCACGTCGGCTCGAACTAAAGGAGACCCTCATAGTTCTCCTTTAATCGAAATGTCACAGGTGACATTTCATTAAGTTCTGAGGGCTCACTGTGATGTGCTGAAACAGAATACTACATGCCATACCTTTTTTAAGTGAACACCACTGGAGCACACTTGTGTGAGCTGTCATCACGCATGACAAGGACAATTGCCTTCGGGCTGTGCTGGAAAAAATGGCCAGCGCAGCCCGAACACGTATGGTGTCGTCAAGCCCTAAATGCGCATGTCAGGACAAAGGCCGGTCAGGACACCATGTGCATGGAGTTTGCATGTTCTCCCTGTTTTTGCATGGATTTCCGCCATGTACTCCGGATTCCTCCCACACTCCAAAGACATGCTGGAAGGTTCACTGGTTCCTGTCTAGATTTGACAATAATTTGTGTGTGATAGGGATCTTAGATTGTAAGCTCCTTCAGGGCGGGGACTTATGTGAATGCGCACTGTAAAGTGCTGCATAAATTGTCTGCGCTATATAAATACCTGTAATAAATAACAAAGGTATAGCATACTCACATCTGTGCACTTTGCTCCAGCGCTCTTTAGAAAATAGCTCAGGTACGTTTTTCTTTCAGCCTTTTTATTTTGTTTGTTTCAAACTTTTTCTTAGAAGTTTTTGAAAAGTAATATCACAGAAAAAAAGTCATATACAGCAAAAGATCAAATGTTACACGAATACCACATACAGACAGGTATAGACATGAATAACAATAACTGGTTGTGGTTCTGTGGTACCCTGAACAGGTAATCCACTAATCAACCCTTACATAAAGAAAAGGCAGGTAAATTAGGCCCCATGTGTGTTACTCTGCATATATGTGTGAATGTGTCACCGGTCCAAAACTCTGTCTGTCTGATGTGTTTGTCATGGCTCCAATACTGAGCATGTACGCTGTATGCCGCACTGCATTTTTCTGTATACTGCTCTGTAGTGCCCTACAATACTGCACTGCCCTACACTACTCTATGCAGAATTGTATGGACCTTCACTCTATATTGCCCTACAATGTAAATTGCCCTAAAATGTGGTACTGCTCTACACTACTCTGTACTACACTTAACTGCTCTTTACTGTGTATGGTCCTACAGTTTATACTGCCTTGCAATGCTGTACTGCCCTCCACTTGTCCTATTGTGGTATAGTCGTATACTACTGTATATGATACTGCATACCTCACTGCATTGTCCTATACTGTTTTACTGCATGTTCACAATGAACAGAACAAATGTATGCATGGGCACCTATCCAGTGGCGGACCTTAGGAACAAAGGGCCCTGGTACTAGATTTGTTCTCGGGGCCCCCCCCTTCCTGCTCCCAAGGGGGGGTGCCCGAACTGGATCTCATTGGCCCCCTAACACTCCAGCTCTCTCTACACTAAACAAGCTTGTACTCTAATGTCCCCCCATAGTCACACACTATTATCTTACATTCATATAGCTTTGACATATACCATAGTACTGTACAGAGAACACTGAACCAGACACAGCAGTCTCTGTACAGAGGAGCTTACACTCTAATGCAGAATGCCATCATCTGTTGAGGAGTACAAATCCCAGAAATACATAATAAAGCAATGCAGAATAATAGTATATGAATTTGGTACATACTCTGTGCTGCCGCTCTTCTCTGGAATGCCGGCCTGATGTCTTGTGCAGAGGGCCTCAGGAGGGGGAGATGTGCGGGCAGCAAAAGCGCTATCGGCAGGTGCCAGGTGGTTCTACAGAAGGCTGCTGCGCAGGACCTAACACAACTGAGGTCAGCGGTGTGGCGCGGAGTGTGGAGGTCAGCGGTGTGGCGCGGAGTGTGGGGCTCAGCGGTGTGGTGCGGGTGTGATGCGGAGGTCAGCGGTGTGATGCACAGTGCAGAGCTCAGGGTGTGACGCACAGTGCAGAGGTCAGAAAGAAAAAAACTTACAGTGCACACAGATATGATTCAGTTGCTCTACCCTCATTCTCTCCAGGTGGGGTCGGACAAGCAGCCATGTTTCCTGCATTTACTAAGTTGAAGCCCCCAGCAGACTCCTTGTGTCTTCTCCCCAGCCAGGTCCCGTTCTCCTGTAGCCTCTAGCAAATAGTGATTCTGCAGTCTTCCTCCTACAGCAGCTGACATGGGAGCTGCAGGTGGCCGCCGAGCAGAACGATCACTGAAGCAGGCACATGGTTGTGACAGCTGAACATATTCTTCTCTTTGGCTGCTCTGTGGCTGCAGCGGCCGAGAGAAGAATCTGTACAGCTGTCACTACCATGTGCCCGCTTCATTGATGGAGAGAGACTCTTCTTAGCTCTCTCCTCTCAATGAGAAGAGAGCGCCGCTGCAGCGGCCGTTTTTAAGGGGCCTCACTCCGTCCCCCTCTGACTACAATCCCCGGGACGGACCTCATTGGGCCCCTCAACTGCCTTGGCCCCTGGGGTGGCTGCACCGGCGGTAGGTCCACCCCTGCACCTATCTATAGGTCAGTCATAAGTATCGTGCTGGGGATATGTTAATAAACGTCCTACCTTTGAGAGCCTTCAGACAACACTTTGCTTGGCTGTTGACTCTCAGTCTCGGCTATTACTGACACCTCTGGCCTCCACTGATGATCAGGAGGTAATCAGAAGGGTTCCAGATCATGTGACAACTATATCAGCTATGATGTAATGATCAGATACTGGCTTGAGGTGGAGGCATCAGTAACTATATAAGCCTTCATTCTGCAGGTGGCAGTGTTAATCTGTGGCTCGCCCGCCTTTCTTTTTTTTTTTTTCCAAAAATTTTTTATTGGTTTGCTTTAGGAAATAGAAACAGTACAGATAAATTTCCGCCCGCCTTTCTGATTGCCCGGCTTTCCGAGCAATCAGGAAACTGGGCAGCGAGTCATTACACCCTGCCTGGCTTCTTGATTGGCCCGGATGCTGGCTCAATGCTATATCCTCACCAGGTGACGAGGAGCATGTAACCAGCTTCTCGACCAATCAGGAAGCCGGGGGTGGAGTCATTACCTGCCCCCCATTTTCCTGATTGGCCCGTGAAGCCAGCTCCATGCTCCCTGGTGAAGATGAAGCATGGAGCCGGCTTCCCGTCCAATCAGGAAGCCGGGCCGTATGTAATGACTCCCCACCCAGGTTCCTGATACCAGAAGTTCTGGTATCGTGATAGGCATCGGGAGCAGTTGGGCGAGTACTAGTACTCGGCCAAATACTTGGCATCGGCACCGATACTAGTATCAGTGCATCCATAATTGTAACCCTATCAAAGGCGGTGCCTATGCAATGGTTCTTCTGGCAGGATCAACAGACATTTACAAACTGTTGTGGGGTTATTTAGAAAAAAAACAAACTTACTGGTATGGGCAGCCTACCAGGCTAAACTGGCGGAAGGTAAAACGTGATTAAAATGAATTTTAACATAATCACTGCTTTCCCCACTTTTGTAGTAAGTACGGCCGTCATGTCTTTGCTAGACTTTCAAATAAACAGCTTCATGAGAAGAATAAAACTGTTTTCAGATTTTATAAGTATGGTGTTTTTTTTTTTTTTAATACTTTTCTAATAAAACCCAACAAAAAAAGAACTGCTGTTACAAAATAGGTTTTTGGTGTCATTTGTTTTCATCTATTAAATATAAAAAATTGTCATGCTGAAAGAAATGGTGATTGGAGTCACATATAATAGAAAGCTATTTCAAATTCCTTAATGTATGTTTTACTTTACAGTGGAATTTAGCAATTTTGTACCTTGTACATGGGCACTTTCCACTTAGATACATGCAGACAGTATCCAGTTTTGGAGTCCTTGTTCCCCGCGGGAGTATGGAATTGTCAGAACTAATTTTGTTACTTTACATCCATAGAAAATGCCATTTGTCTTGTGTTACCAAAGCATGAATGTACATTTAATTGCCAGATGTTCATTTCTGCTGTTTGATTTGTGCAACTCTATATCAAGTCACAGGGAGAATCGTTCAGTGGAATTCTACAAATATAAGGTATCGTTCTTTGCCCTGTCCTAATCTAATCATTTAGGAAGACAGTTCCATGTATTCTTCTGGGATTAGAAAAGTGAGAGCACAGCGTCTTTCTATTGGTTAAATCATTTTGAAGTCGTGTCCTTAATTAGCCTTTAGAAGAAGAGAAATCATTTACGGTTTTGTAATATTCAAAGACCTGATTGTCCCCCAACTACAGTTGGTGGTAGTGTGGGCTTTCAGCAGTATTACGTGGTGCAAGGAAGTCTGACTTGGATTCAGAGTTATAAAAACTACAGGTACCTGTGCCTGGCTTGTCCATAGCAACTACTTGGGAAGGGAGGGGGGCGCAGTTCTGTTCTTCAAAATTCACAAAAAAATGATTATTGAATTCTTATAATTTAAATCTGATGGATTTGATTCTGTGGGCACAACACAGATTTTTATTTTCCTGAACTAGCCTTAAGGTTTACAAAGCATTTATTTCAGGCAGAATTTTTGTTTTTGTGGGTGGAATATGGGTCTCAGGTTGACCTTTAGGCCTTATTCAAATGGGCGTGCACATCCACATGGCATGCAAGCCCCTGCAGAGACTTGCTCCTGGGAGGGACTGCATTCAAGTGGGTGCACCCAGACCCGGGTAGATGCGTAGTTGTGTGCAGCCGCCTCCTGTCATAGGAATGTACAGATGGACGCAACTGCAAGCTGCATCTGTCCTTCCCAGCAGGTCTCTGCATGGGCATGTACTCTGTATGGTTGCGCATGCCCATATGAATGGGGCCTTAAAAAGACAAGTGACAAAGCACAGTAGAGCAGGTATCTACATGTCTCATTTCTGTCACAAATCCCAGAAACAATGTGTTTTTATCACAATTTAGGATAGCGGGTAGCATCACCAGACCAGACAGGTCATAGGGACAAAAAGAAGAACCCATGTGCTACATTTCTACAGTGCCTGGCCAACAGAAAGGCACCACCTGGATTTAGCAAAGCAAATATGTCAGAGCCTTCCATTGCATAGTTACAGCAGTGATTACTATGTTTCATCTGGCAACAAATGAGGCCAGCTGCCTACCTGAATATACTGAATGACCAGGTTTTTTCCATCAATGGATTTTTTTTCTTGGATTGGGCATATTCCAACATGACATTGCCAGGATTCATCGGACTCGGATTGTAAAAGAATGGTTCAGGGAGCATGAGACATCATTTTCACACATGGATTGGCCACCACAGAGTCCAGACCTTAACCTCATTGAGAATCTTCCAGGTGTGCTGGAGAAGACTTTATACAGTGGTCTAACTCCCCCAGCATGACTACAAGATCTTGGTGAAAAATGAATGCAACTCTGGACAGAAGTAAATGTTGTGACATTGCATAAACTTATAGAAACAATGGTGAATGCTTGCCGTAATCGGAGCTAAAAGAGATCCAGCGAAATATAAGAGTGTGACTTTTTTTTTGTTTTCTGACCAGACAGTGTATTTTTGTTCTTTAGCTGTACATTTATTGCAGAGAACAGAGCTGAGGGAGTTAGTTAGTAAGAGAGCCATTGCAGTTTGTTGCTTTTTTTGTTCAATATTGCAAAGGTGAGAGGAATGTTTTTACACTATGTTGCATGTAAAACACCGATAATGCCAACCTTTGGTTTTGGCAAGCTTCTCGGCATGGTCATGTCGGTCCAGCAGAAACTGTACCTCTGTGGAACAGAAACTGTTATGTGTGCACCGAACTTGTTGGCTGCCACTGATCTATTTATAATAGAAATGTGTTCCAACTCTGCATTTAATTATGGTTATTTTAGTGCCCAACAGTGCAGTAAGTATACAGAGTACTGCAGCACTGCCTGTCCCTGCTTCCTGGGTCTGTACCTGAGGCCTGGGCAGGTGAGGGCGACAGCTGCCATGATGGTAGTTCTGTCACTATGATTTATATAAGGTTTGATACAGGTAGAAGATTCAAGTCCACCTGCGTTCACCTAACTGAGAAATGTTGGAGTATTAGTAAACTGTTTTCTGGGTACGTGTTGAAGTAAACCTAAGCCTAGTCACTAAAATCATAAGTTTTAACATGTTGATGTAATTTCAAAAGCTGTTTTTATTCTTTTAATATGTGCAGCTTTTATTAAGGGACCATTCACAGCCCTTGCTGCATTATTGCACATACTCTATATGGCCAAAAGTATTGGGACGCCTGCCTTTACCCGCACATGAACTTTAATGGCATCCCAGTCTTAAGGTGCCCATACACCTGCCGATGATCGTGCGATCATCGGCAGGTGTATGGGCAGCGTGCGACAGCTTCTTTTGTAAGGTCGCACGACTTTCGCCTTCCGAGCACGCTGGAAAACCTGCCGAAAATCGAACTGCCCGCTCAGCACTGCAATCATCGTAAGCTCTCCCATCAGCGGGGAGGGCTTGCGATGATCGCAAGTACGATCTGCCTGTCCAAGATGGGCAGATCGTACAAAATTTTAATCCCCTTACAACCATCGCACAACGAAAGTCATGCGATGATTGTAAGGTGTATGGGCAGCTTTAGTCCGTCGGGTTCAATATTGAGTTGGCCCACCCTTTGCCGCTATAACAGCTTCAACTCTTCTGGGAAGGCGTCCACAAGGTTTAGGAGTGTGTCTATGGGAATGTTTGACCATTCTTCCAGAAGCGCATTTGTGAGGTCAGTTACTGATGTTGGACGAGAAGGCCGGGCTCACAGTCTCCGCTCTAAATCATCCCAAAGGTGTACTATCGGGTTAAGGTCAGGACTCTGTGCAGGTCAGTCAAGTTCCTTCACCTCAAACTGGCTCATCCATGTCTTTATGGACCTTGCTTTGTGCACTGGTGCGCAGTCATGTTGGAACAGGAAGGGGCCATCCCCAAACTGTTCCCACAAAGTTGGGAGCATGAAATTGTCCAAAATGTCTTGGTATGCTGATACCTTAAAGTGACATTAAGGCCCTGTTCACATGTAGCGACGTATCGCGCGATTTCCGCTGCGATATCGCGCATTTTTGCTGCGCGATATCGCGAGAAGTCGCCGGCCAATGCTTTTCAATGGAGCTGTCTTAACTCCATGTCGCGGTCGCAAGTCGCTTCTACCAGACCCTTTTTTCGGCGGATTTTGCGCGATTTTGCTTTTTTCCTATGTAGCCCGACTGAGAAGGTCGCGCTACCGTCGCTGGACGTCGCTGGAACATCGCCCCGAAAAGTCGCGCTATACCGGCCGCTGCAAAGGTATGTCGCTACATGTGAACGGGGTCTAAAGTAAAAAAAAAAATTCTACTCCAACTACTCCAACTAAAAATTTCTACTCCAACCAATGGCACTTACCTTAAATTATGTTTCTTAATCCGATCTTCTGCGCTGCTGCAGGTCTCCGATCCAGCGCTGACTCCTCTGTCCTTGCTGGCACTTCCTGTCCCGCGTTTTCTGCATACGTGCACGCGTCCCTATACTTACCTTGTGTGTCTCCTCGTCTCCCGCCCGAAAATGTGAACTGCGCATGGGCTCGCCCCAAGATGCTCTGCGGTCGCCAGAGAATTTTCAAATTTTCGGACGGGAGCGCACAGAGAAGACACAGGCAAGTATTAACCTCTTCTAAAGCGTTTTAAAAAAAACACTTTTTGCATATATCTACTGCTTGCTAGCAGTAGATATATGCAAAAAAAACCTGAGGGTTTAATAACCCTTTAAGAGTTCCCTTCACTGGATCTAAGGGGCCAAGCCCAACACTTGAAAAACAACCCCACCCCATAATCCCCCCCTCCACCAAACTTTACACTTGGCACAATGCAGTCAGGCAAGTATCGTTCTCCTGGCAACTGCCAAACCCAGACTCGTCCATCGGATTACCAGACAGAGAAGCGTGATTACTCACTCCAGAGAACACGTCTCCACTTCTCTGGAGTCCAGTAGCGGCGTGCTTTACACCACTGCATCCGACGCTTTGCATTGCACTTGGTGATGCAAGGCTTGGATGGAGCTGCTCGGCCATGGAAACCCATTCCATGAAGCTCTCTACGCACTGTTGTGCCAATCTGAAGGCCACACAAAGTTTGGAGGTCTGTAGCTATTGACTCTGCAGACAGTTGGCGACTTCTGCGCCCTGTGTGCTTCAGCATGCGCTGACCCCGTTCTGTCATTTTACGTGGCCTACCACTTCGTGGCTGAGTTGCTGTTGTTCCCAGTTGACTCCACTTTGTTATAATACCACTAACAGCTGACCGTGGAATATTTAGTAGCAAGGAAATTTCACGGATGGACTTATTGCACCGGTGGCAATCTATCACGGTAGTCATGCTTCAATTCACTAAGTCGATTAACGTTATCAAAGTTTTCCATCATCGATTAGTTGAATTTCGAATTAGTTGGCCTGCTTGCGGCTCACCGCACGCTACTTCTCCTCTCCGCCGCATATATTTAAAAACCAAAGCTGTGAACGTGACTTTTACCAAACATTTTGTGGTGGAGAATCCGTAACTATCATTTAAAACACCTGAACCTGGAAGATTCTCCTGCAGAGAATGCTTTCTGAATGTCAGATTCTCTTCTTTATAAATATGCCCCTAGTGTGCTTTGAATTAGTGGACTTGGCTGGTAACTGGTTACATTTCTGTGCACACTGTGTAAATGACTATTTCTGTGGCTGCCATTCTTTTCCAACATAGAACATTTGAGATTTGATGAAATAGATTGCCTTTCTTTCGACCCATTAATAGTATGTTATGAAAGCAAAGGATGTTGATGATTTGTGGTGTGGGTGCTTTGCTAACATACAGATTCTCTTTTATCCGTGTAATTAGTAGACTAGAAAGTACATCATATGACTCGTGGCTTTGAAAGGGGTTATTCATATAATGATATTATCTAAAGCAGAGAAAATTGTCTGGTTTGAACAGCATTTCTTTACACACATGAATGCTACTCAAATGCCGGAGAGCAAACTGCCCATCCACGACCTGATAAGCAGACTTTTATTTGTCCTCCAGCAGTGATGTCTTAAAGACAGTAAACCGTTCAATAAGCAAATGTCTAGCTGCGTGTGCTTCTTTAACAGCCAATTACATTAAGAGAATCTTACACTTGTATATCTTTTTATGCTCCAGCAAACCGTGAAAGGAACAATTGCACGCATACACATTATCGGTGGATAAAACTTTTTTATGCTGTAAAGCAGAACTCTAGGCAAATAGCTAATTTTGCCGCTGAAGTAGATACGTGTGAAATGTTTTACCTGATTAGGGTTTTGTAAGTTGGTTGAGCCAGTCTTGTGGTTCAAGCACACCTTCCACTTTGCACAGCTAGGTAGATGAGAAGATTATGACTGGTTCAGCTTTCTTTTTTATCCTTCATCGTCTCCAGCCTGCTCATTCCACAGGGAATCGACATCATCTCCTCTGTCCAGTGAGCAGCAAGGTGATCCAGGAAGTGGTAAAGCTGTACCAGGGATTAGAGTAAGTATAATGGGGCAGATATGCGTGAAATCACAAAGCTTGCTGGACAGAAATCATTTGGGACATGAAACTGCTCACATATATAAAGCACAGAATATGTCTTTGAAGCATCCAGACATTGCAGTATTTCTGGAACATGGTACAAGTATCTGTATATCTTTCTATGGCCCCAGCTTGGGAATATTGCTCTACATTTCAGGGATGTTGAAATGTAATAAAAAAAAAAAAAGACTTGTCCAAGGGACTAAAATGTGGGTGCTCAATCTGCTTGTCCCTCATGACAGTCTACTTTTCCTGATTCGATAGCAGGAAACTTATAAGGATGCATTGCCCATTCTACGGCCTTAGAATGAAGGCGCGCCCTTATACCGGCCCCACCACCACCTCCCCGGTACCTAGCTCTGTCCGCCCCCCGTCCCTCTCTTCCTCACCGCCTCCCCACCAGACCCGTTGCGCTCTCAGCAGCAGGGCAGGTGGGGGTCCTCTGAGGGCTGCCAGCAAAATTGCCTCCCAGCTAAAATTGTGTTCGGCCTAAGCACTGCTCTGTTAAGGTAAAGAAAAAGCTTTAACCCAGCTGCTTGCCCAGCAAAAAAAAACACCTGCCCCCACGCACTGCATGTCCTGGGCGTTGGGTGATGGGATTCGTGCATCCCTGTATTTAATCCAACCACACCAGCTGCCCACCTGTCTCAGTGTTATGCTCCCCAGATAACCTCAGATATTTCTATGGCAAAAATACTTTAGTGCATTCCCTGCTACCTTTCCTCCAGAAAATGTGTTAGTCTTGCACGAGCTGTCAGCTTGGCAGAAAAAAAGTTTACAGGCGATTCCTGTTCGGGACCAGGGATGACCAAATTGATAATGTAGCTTCAGCATTTTTTTTTAGTTTTAGGCATAGTTACATAGTATTTGAGGTTGAATAAAGACATAAGTCCATCAAGTCCAACCTATTGTGTGTATGCATTTATGAGCTGATGTGTGCGTGTATATGAGTCCATGTGTGATTTTTCTCTTAGCTATACCTGTACCCCTGAATGTTCTGGTCTCCCACGAACTCGTCCAGGAGTCTCTTGAATGATTCCACACTCTTAGATGAGATCACTTCCTGCGGCAGCGAGTTCCAGACCTTAACCGCTCTAACTGTGAAGAACCCCTTGCGCCCTGTGTGGTGAAATTTCCCACCAATTTTAGGTTAGGCCCTCTGGTCTTTGTTACAGAGCTCACCGTAAACTGTTTGTTAATAATGTTGCCGTCACCCTTGAATAGTTTATACATAAAAATAATTTCCCCCTTTAATCTCCTAACCTCCAACGAGAACATATTTAATTTTAACAACCTTGTTTCATTGTTTCGGCCATGAAAAGGTTGTTGTGTGTGGGAAGAGTGCGCCTCGACATTAGAGCCTCAGGTAGTAGGTAGAATTCACCCAAAATCTGATACCTCAGACTTGAGTGTATGTTGGTGGATTTGCAGTCACACTGATTAGTTCTGGCTCCCAGGAGTCTGCATATCGCTGCCTGATTTACTGAATTTGTTTAAAGACTTCTACCAGAGCAAATGTGAGTTCAGCTTTAAACTGTGCATTTGCTGAAGTTATTTAATTTATTAGTTTCGCTTAAGCTAGCCATACGCTGTTATGTTTTTTTGCGTTAAACCTGTGGGCTGAACGAAAAAAATTAGGGATGCACCGAAATTACGTTTTTAGACCGAGACCAAGATTTCAACATTTGTCAGACCGAAAAGGAAAATTAACTTTTAAAAAAAATATCAGGGGTCCAAACAGTACTGAAGCTTCCTGTTCATTCACAATATTTACTATCAATCCAGTCATAAATGGACAGGAAGTCAGTGTTTGTGCTCCACTCTCCATCCTAACTGCTCCGCCTCCTCCCACCTGTTACTGGAACCGAGTTCTCCTCCCCACACTACCACGCTCAGCCTCCAGACAGCTCTCCTCCCCCTGCACTGCCCTGCTCGGCCTCCTGACAGCCCCTTTTGCCAGCAGCTTGATACGCTGTGTCTCCCCTCTGATCCCCGCTGCCTCTGCCGACGCAGGCGGGGGAGAGCAGAGGGGATACAGACTGAAGCTTGCAGCCAGCTCCCAGTAGGTAGGAGAGATGCTGGGGATGCGCTGCGTTTTCAGTGGGTTTTTTGGTACTATTGGCATTTTGCCCGTAGTATCATTTTCAGGCATCCTTAAAAAATATATATTGCATTCCTCTTTCAACGCAAAACAGCGTGGATTGAAGAATCTTCTGCTCTGTATTGTATTCTGACAGCGGTGAATATGCTGTTGTCAGAATACCCAAATCGTGATGCCAGCCATTTGGCTTCCATCACTGTTCTCCCGAAAATTTTCTGCTTGAAAGATGTTGGATGGAAGGGTGTCAACAAGGCCACCCACTGAGCGTATTTCAGCCTGCTCATCATGAACTGGCTGAAATTTGCACAGTGTATGATAAACTTTGCCCCTCTGTCTGCAGCCCATCTGGTACTGAATCTACCTTCAGCCCTGATCAAGCGATGTTCACTGAGTGGCCCTGCCAGGGACCGCACAACCAAGAAAATCTCTGTCCAGCTTCTCTTCACGCTGCATATGCTGTATATAGCCCTATTTATTGCTTGGTCAGTTGATCACCTCACATGGCTTACAGTATTGCCTCTATGCTGATGACACTCAAATATATCTCTCCACTCTGCAACTCACCTCTTCAGTCTCCTTAGGTATCACTAACTTACTAACTGAACTTTTCGATCATGATTGATAACACATAACCCTCCCCCCATGCCAGGGTGCTGGGTGTCATCCTTGACTCTGACCTCACCTTTCTTCCCCACATCCAATCACTATCCAAATTCTGCCGTCTTCACATTTGTAACATCTCCTCCAAAATATGCCCCTTCCTCACCAAAGAAACCGCAAAATTGCTCATCCACTCCCTTGTTATATCTTGTCTTGACTACTGTAACTCCCTCCTCATTGGCTTACCTCTACACAGACTATCCCCTCTTCAGTCTATCATGAATGCTGCTGCCAGACTTATCCACCTAACCAACCGCTCAGTGTCTACAACACCCCTCTGCCAATCGCTGCACTGGCTTCCAATCGCGCAAAGGATAAAATTCAAAATATTAAAAACCACTTACAAAGCCATCAACAACTCGGCCCCCAGCTATATCTCAAACCTTGTCTCTAAGTATCGCCCTAACTGTCCCCTATGTTCCTCCCAAGACCTCTTGCTCTCTAGCTTCCTTGTCAACTCCTCCCATGCTCGCCTCCAGGACTTCTCTAGAGTTTCCCCCATTCTGTGGAACTCTTTACCCTAACCTATGTTTCTATCTCCTACTCTGACTACCTTTAGGCGATCCCTTAAGACTCATCTCTCCAGGGAAGCTTATCCGACCTCAACCTAACCACTGAAATATCAATTTCTCAAACAATTCATCCCCACACAGCTACCTCCTCATGTCACTTCCCCCTCCCTTTTACCATCTTGTCTTGAATTGTATTGTGATTGTAATGTCTTCCTTATATTGTAAAGCGCTGCGCAAACTGTTGGCGCTATATAAATCCTGTATAATAATGAGTCCTCAGAAGGTTTCAAAGACAGCATAGAATGGACCACCATCCCTTTGAACCCAAAGTGCTTTCTCTATTAGGAGAAACATTTAGTAGATTTAATTGGTCCTTCTCCTAGGCAAACAATTATCCATGCCAGAAAAAATCATGTACTCATTCATTACAACTCATCATAGTCGCCATACACATTGCCGTATAGCAAGTGTATGGTGAACACCTACTCTTTCTATACAGGTGGTCAAGAACCAGATAATTTCAATATAGATTGTAAAACAAATTACAGATACATTTTTTACAAAGAGTAATTGATTATTGCTATGCTCCGGTATCTTACTACTCCTTTGGAGTATAACCATCTAACATTTTTGAACTCTGGTTTATTTAATTTAAGTTGAGCTGAAATTTTTACAAATTTGGTGTCTTTTAGTTGCAACAACAATAACATTTGGTTCCTTTTGCTGTCTGTCAGCGCAGTTTTGTATGTTCCTCAAATGGAACATTTGTAAGTACGCAGGAACACACATTCAATACCTATATAGTTTGATTTTCCTGTTCAGTGGTGCTGCACGGTTTGTTCTTTTACTATTCCCTTTTCTCAGTTTGTTCTGTCTGAATACATTCAATTCTATGACTTCTCTTGTATTCAAAGCAGTTGTTTTCTAAGAATATTAGAAACATTCCCTTCAAACAGTCACTTGTACAGGGGTGCTTCACCTTTTTACGATTACATACCCACAATAGATAACCCAATATGTCTTCATACTGAGAGATTAGAAGGGGGCCCTTGGCAAGGTAGCAGCTTTGCACCCACATTCCTTTGACTGAATTTGATCAGGATTTCATAGACTCAGAGAGGCCACCCTATTTACTCTTATTGGCTGTACTGTTATTGGCTGTACTGGTATAGCCTATCAGACACCAGCAGGCCAACAAGTGCACCCTCCCATATGTAAGTGAAAGGTAGGCATATAGCTTTAACCACTTGTGCTATTCCCCTGGTTTAGTGCCATGGCATGAAGGTTGTAGCTATCCCCCTGGTCCTAGCCTCCATTGTGGCTCTGCCCATCTCCGTTTGCCAGACTGCCAAAATCATCATCACCATTCTTTTGAAGTCACAATATGACTTAAAACATATCCGTAGCTTGATTTTGCTTTCTATATAGATGGCTACCAACAGAACAGCTAAAAGAAATTCATAAGTATTTTATATTTATTGATAAAAAAATGGCAAATCACAAATACTGTACACACGCCAGCTGCAACCACTGAGATTTTTGCTGTTGTTGTGCAATGGAAACATTGAACCGAGGTCCAGTTACTGACAATGTTACTCACATGTCATCTGACACATTAGGTAGATTTCTCCACTTTGGATTAGTGTCAGAAATGTCCTGGCCCATACCCATCATTTGGTTCCTCTACCCCCCCAAGGGGCATGCATACTCCCTGTTAGGATCTCCTACACTGGAGAGAATCTGTAAATCTCTTCAACAATTACAATTTTGAAAGTCACATTGTAAGTTACTTTTCGGTACCCAAGAATTCCTCAAAATGTGTACCCACTACACCTTAGTTTCCCCTTAACCCTAAGCAAACCTGCAAAAGTCTCAAATAATCATGTGTCCACTTCTTCTTATGCTTTTGCTTCTGTCAATGTAACCATAAAACACTTTGCTTTGTTACTAGGGTGCGTTATAGGAGGCGTTGTTTCGAAATTGCTTGGAAACAGAGCTAGCAATTGCAATCTTGGAATGTTCTGAACATAATTAAGTTGTGGTTGAGCTTTGGAAAAAAAAAAATCTGAAACTATTTTTCTAAACATGCTAGAATAACATTTCTTTATATTTAACAGTTTCTTACAGAAAGCTGATCCTCTCACGAGGCATTGATTAAAGGTAGAACAACAAGTAAGGGGGGGGGGGAAAAATCTATTGAATTAAAACTTCACCTAAAACGCTGACAGTGGAACCTTAATACTGAACAGATGTGCTCTGTGGTCAGATAATGCGCTTTTCCAAGACAACTTGCGGAGTACTTAAGTGTCAGCTACAAATTTTTGATTAGGGTTAATCATTTGAAAATGTCTTTTACCTTGGTTATTATGTATCCTCTAAATTTCAACACTGTATGCTCACTCAATGAGTCTGACCAATGCTGCTGCCTTAATGGTTTACAGGTCCTCTTGGTATATCTCTGTACACAAGCTGAAGTAGTTACTTGCATCTTCAATGTCAACAGGAGGGATGTAATAAATGTCACATGAGTGGTTAACCGTTTATAAAATATGCATCGTAATGCAGATATCAATCAAACCTCTACTATTATAATCCTTAGTAATCTATGGTACATCAGGCTTCTCTGGGAGCCTGAGCACAGAATCCAGAAACCAGGGGTGCTAGCACTTCAATATGCAGTTCTCAACTCAATCTTGTCTCCGCTAGAGTGTTTGTTGTATAAGAAAAGTTTTGCCCTTTTGTTTAGCATGATAATGTGGGGATTGCAAACTGACAGACATTCACTGAAGCTAGGCTCACACCTAAGCGATTTATCCACACAATATCGCACAAAACAGATTTTCATTCCTGTCTATGGAAACAGTTCACACCTTTGTGATTTGTGACGGGTTAGAAATCGCCTGTCGCACAAAAAGGTTCAGGAGCTATTTTCAGGCGGTCTGGGTCTCGTAGACATCTCGTTGACAAATTGCCCCAACAAAAATGCGTGAAAATAGAACACCAGCGCAATCGTCTAGGTGTAAAAATAGCCTCAGTCTCTGCTTAAAAACAATTTCTAAAGTTTATTAACTAGCACACTACTTTATAAGCCTTGTAATTATCATAATTCCGACTGTGCATGCATGCACTGAAATTACCTTTTAGAAGAGGCCAGTTTCTAAAGAGCAAGTCAAAAGAGAGAGAGAGACAAGATGGTGGAATATAAAAACAAAATGGAGAACAAAGAATTTCATATATGCACATTATTTCATGATCTAGAAGGTTGGCGCTTGACCTTTCCCATCTGCTGCACCTCCATTGGTCCATCATGGTGATAGATGGACTCCCCGGCCAATAGGTGTGAAGAGAGACGAGCTTGAAGCTGAATTTCCAGATTAAGTGCATGTTAAAGTTCCCTGTGTTTTGTTGATTTCAGGTAGATCTAGAATCCAACTTGAACTATGTGCAGGCATCTGGTGGTGCCTGTTATTACATGGGAGTAACTTTTATACCAGTACACGTTACACCATAAATAAGTGTAAACCTTCCAGTATTTACATTTTCTCTGTTGCTTTTGAGTAGCGCATGCATAAGCCAAAAATGTGTTTCTTAACCACGTGCCATCTCTGTGCTTTTGGATGACTGTGATTATTTTGGCTTTAACGAACAATTTAAGTTTAATTCTATAATAAGTCTGCCATTGCCCCAGGAGATACTGACACACTTACTGCTGCAACCATATAATCGGTTATTTTACAGGTGAACTTGAGTTCTGTATTAAAGGAAATCATTACTGAACTCTCCGTTTTAAACAATGCTGATCTCAAGGCTTCAGAACTTCCTGAGCCTCCGACCCAGAATAGATCTAACTTTACATTGATTGCATTTGCTGCATTCTTGTTTTTGTAATGCAATGGCAACATGGATTATTCTGTGCAAAAAGCAAACATTGCGAATCCAAAACTACACACTGTTTTGGGAATGGTTCGCTCTTCTGGTCTTCCATCTGACAAAGGGCTAATGTTGCCCAAAATATTGTGTAGTTTTAGATACTCCCAAGTTCGCTTGAGTTTGCCCAAGCCCACTCAAAACCATGACTGCCACCCCCTCCTCCCAACCCAATCAGTTGCAGAAAGGCGCATTCCCTGCCTCACAGCTATTTGTCACAAAGGGGTGGAAATGCCTCTGCCACAACTACCACCACTGATTGTTTGAGAGGAGGAAGTGGCGGTCACAATTTTGAGCGCACTTGGGTTAACTAGGTTTGCACCAAGCCCAGCCTGATCTCTACTGATTTTTGACAGCACCTGTAACAGAAAGTGAAGGGAAAACCTCCAATGGTGACAGCTGTTCTCTTACTTCCTGGTGTGACGATGGGACAGGAAGTGAAGGTAAATCTTCTGATTTGGATATAGATTTTAAAACAAAACCAAAAAAATTAGATAAAACTAACATTGGTCTTAATCATCCCCTGCTATAACTGATTGGTATATGCTTTAATCAGTGGGTCAGAATAATAGCCAGGTAGAAACAGGGGCACAGGCACTCCAAATTTAGTTGAAATGCATCTATATATTGACATAGATGCAGCATATCACACTGGAGTGGCAACAGTGTGATATGCTGCATCTACGTCAATAAATAGACGCATTTGAACTGCATTTGTATTGCCGATGTCCTTGTTTCTACCTAATACATGTAACGGTCGCCATCTGTTGACTACCGCAGCACCCACCCGATTCTTGTGCAGCAAGCGGACAGGAGTGCAATGGGTCCATAGACTTTCGTTTAGCATAATAGCCATGCCACTAGCATTTCCAAGAGGAGATAAAGCCTATGTCAAGCCCAATACACCAATAGAACTTTAAAAAAATTCTATTTATAATGTTAGTTCAACCTTTCAATAGCTAATGGGGTCAAATCGATCGTTTTTGACTAGAGTGATCAAAAAAAAAAAAACGAAGGAGCAGGATAAAAAAATAGAGAATGTTGGTCTTCTGGATGCAGTTATAGCTCAGCACTCATTATGGGAGCAGGCGGCATATTCATTCACTTTTCTTTTTACAGCTATCCTTTAACCTATATGTCGGGAGTCATTTTGAATAACGCTTTTATTTTCTAAAAAAAATGTTTTACATTTTTTTTATCTACATATATTTTTCAAGCAAACCCAATTATGATTTTAATTTGATTTCCTGTAATCAAATCATTGCGCTCGTCCAGTACATTGTAGGTTGCTGTTGTTGTGCCATATAATTGTATCATACAGAAGACATGTAGTTTAATAAATCTGTTTTGAGCTATGACGTACATTGAAATGTTTTACCCGTGACT
Organism: Nanorana parkeri; assembly: GCF_000935625.1. Taxonomy (NCBI): domain Eukaryota; kingdom Metazoa; phylum Chordata; class Amphibia; order Anura; family Dicroglossidae; genus Nanorana; species Nanorana parkeri. Next base: position 528,629 of record NW_017307402.1, on the reverse strand, counting down.
CAGGTCATATTTGTTGAGAATAGGACATAAAAATATTATTTATTACATCTAATTGAAGGGAAACAGTGGTGCATTTTCAGTGAGAATAATCCCAGTTTTTCAGTATTTGCTTCAAATTTTTTATATTGAAGTTTGCAATTTTTTTATGTCTCCCTCTACCGGCTGTTGATATAGAAGGCAGTGTGTCTCAAGCTGAACCAAATCATCTCTGAATTGGTGCTGACACTGTCCTTCCTTCGGGAGGGTGACTACTTATGTTCCACATGGTCCCTGTATGTGTTGTAAGCTCACATACAGGGACCATACAGGGAGTGAGCTTGGTGTGGTGGTTACTTTACAACACACAACACACACCAAGGACCTATGTCAGTAGAACATAGCTGGAGTTCAGCTTTAAGTTTTTGGTCACGTGATTACTTCTGAAGCGGAAGCTCTTCCTGTTCATCAGAGATCATGTGACCAAGTGCCTAGGATGTCAGATATGTGGTTCTACACTGAACCTAGCAGCATTTTTATCCATTAAGGTAAGTATTGGAGCCTTCGGATACTCTTTATTTATCCTGACAAGTCTATTTCAGAGCTTTATAGTTCAGCCTTTAACTATGAGTACACTATTGCCTAGGAGCAAGCAAAAATCTACAGATGTGTTTACTGACTCTGGGATCCAAATGTGGATCACACTTTATACAGGTTAAGGAACGCATTTTGAATAATAGTAAGGGAACGCCCAACAGTAACTCTATCGGGCTTCTGTGAAAGTGGCATGTATGCTATGAGAGCAATCTGCTAATTGAAAACATATGCATCATGGAGTATTGAATCCAATACATTATCGCCCTTTCATGGCCTGTCAGTCATTTCTAGAGAGCGATTTTCAAGATGCGCTGCTGAATACTATCTGGATTGCTGCTTGAATATAAGTGTTAAGAAAACGCTGAGTGGGTGGCACACTGAGCACATGGTGAAAAGTAATCTGTTTGACCCATATGTGTCTTTCACCTTTCTCCATGTCTTGGACAGTCCTTTTTAATAATTGTAATTGACATCGGTTAGCCCTCTGCATTTCTTAGATTTAGCCCTTTAACTTGCAGTTGTCAGTACATGAAAAGTTCAGAGCCTGCATATGTTTTTATGTTTTATATTTAGTATAGAAGAAAACCTTATTCTTCTACAAATCTTTTGTATAGTAGCCTCTTTTGAAGCTGAAATTGAGGCAAACAAATAAGTGCGTAAATGAAATACATATTTGGGATATGTATTTCAGTCCATCCAGTTATGAGACCTATACAGCTCTGCCGCACAGCCATATCTGGCAGTGCAAGGACATGCTTTCTTCTTTGCTGCAATTAAAGCAGAACTAAACTTAACAAAAATAAACAAGCTGCTAGAAAGTTGAGGTTTTCTTGGCAGAAGAGAATGCTTCTGGGCCCATTCACAACAATTGTGGTGCGTTCCAGAGCGGCAGTCCCCCCCCTGCAGTGCGATCGGACATGTGGCAAAGCATTGCCTGCGTTCCAGTCCCCCGTCAACCCCAAAAAATAGAGCATGCAGCTTTTTTTGTGTTTTCAGTTGGCCGGAACACAGCCAATATTATGCCGCACGTCTGATCGTACTGCGGGCGGGGTGGGTTTGTGTGTGGTTGCGGTGCCATTGACTTCAATGTACCGCCCTAGAACGGAGGGGAAAGTTTTGTGAGCTGTTGCTTTGTGTTCCAGGAGCTGCCGCTCTGGAACGCACCGCAATTGGTGTGAATGGGCCCGCTAGCAGTTTTTTTCAGTGCATGCACCATTTATTGTACACTGTGGTTAATTCCCATTAACTTCTAGATGTCAGGAGTGAAGCCATGCATTTCCCATCAGAGACCCCCATATGGCTAAAGAGCATGAGGGACCTGGAAGTAGGAGTAGAGGAGATAGTGGTGGCATGGGGCAAAGCAAACAGCCTAGACTGGTCAGCACTGGAGTAGGGCACACTTGTGAGGTAGGTGTTCCTTAATGTGCACGTCTTTCACACGTATGTTAAAACCAGGCATTTAAAGGAGAACTATGGGGTTAATGCTTTTCCCCATAGTTCTCCTTAGGGTAACGGGAGGACACAAACTAGCGTCCTCCCGTCACCCTAAGCTCAGTATACTGAGACACCGCAGTATACCGCGAGCTGCTGCTTGCGGTATACTGAGATGCCCCAGCTGAAGCGGATCCCGACAATTATGTCTGGATCCGCCCAGCTGCGTGACTGACAGCTCGCTCTGCCTATCTACAGGCAGAGCCAGCTGTACCTGCCCCCTCCCCGTCCGTTCCGCCAGTCAGCGCTGGCGGATCGCAACGGGGAGGGGGGAATCCAGCCCCTCCCGTGTGACAGCAGAGAGCCGTGACAGGATCGAGAGGTGAGCGAACGCCGGTATGTGTTCGCTCACCTCCCGATCTACTGAGCCGACCTATGACAGTCTCATTGTTACAGGTCGGCTAGAACTATGAGGAGTGAAAAGCACTCACCTCATACTTCTCCTTTAAGAAACCATTTGAATGCCTCTCTGCCGCATATGAATGGCCATGTGGGATAAAACAATAGCAACCACCCAGTACAGTTCACACATGGGCGTTAGCGTTGTTGTCAAAGATAGAGAAAAAGGAGAGGGAGCACACTGATGAGCTCCTGTCTCATCACTAGGTAAGGATGAATAAAGGTCCATCCGCACAGGTCCATCTACTTCCACCTGTTTATGTATGTATGTATGTGTGTGTCTGTACTGTATACTGTATATACTCGGCTCTAGTAGTCCTTGTATATTTAGTGAACCAAAAAAATGATCTAAAAGTTTACTGAATTTATCTATGCTATCAGCGGATACTACTGCCTGTAGAAGGGAATCCCACATTTTTACTACTTGCACACTAAATAACACCTTGCACCTTTCTTTTAAACTCTTGTTGTGTCCTTGTGTCATTAATACAGTTTTTGGTGTTATCATCTTATTCCGCATATTGTGGTCCCCATTAATGATTTTGGAAATTGACATTGGGTCCCCTCTTAAGCGGCTCTTTTTTAAGGAGAACAAGTTTAATTTCTGGAGGCGATCTTCATAGCTCAAGCCTTCCATCCCCTTTATTAATTTTGTAGTCCTTCTCTAAACTCTCTTAAAGGTGAACTATGGGGTTAGGGATTTTCCCCATAGTTCTCCGAAGGGTAACGGGAGGACACAAACTAGCGTCCTCACGTCACCCTAAGCTCAGCAACCGGTGTGGAGGAGAGAACAGTGACAATCAGGATGCCAAGTGGGGAGGAGAAAGCAGCAGTCAGGATGGAGAGTGGAGCTATGCGTAGCCAAGCAGTTCAGGATGTCAAGTGGAGGATCAACAAATATGTTAAATACAGCTATTCCTCACTTAACGACCAAGTTCCGTTCCTACGACCAGGTCGTTAAACGAGGAACTGCATACAGTACTGTTCTGTATTAGTACAGTACTGTATAGTGTTGGAGATGTACAGTACTGTACAGTGTACTGTAAATCTGTCAATACAGTACTTACCGAGACTAGCAGCGGTGAACGGAGTACAGCACTGAAGACGGTGAGATGACGCACTGCTGCCATGTTGCTGCACGTACGGTCGGACAGCTGGTCGTAAGTGCGAGTGGTCGCAAAACAGGTAAGTCGTTAAGGGAGGAGTATCTGTATTTGCTGATCCTTTGGTGTACTGAGCAAACACCAGAGTGATCAGTATTGATCACTCAGTATTTGAAAATAACTGAGGATATAGTAATCACTTACTATGTTCCCACTTATTAATGAACAGGAAGTGCTATATATCACTTCCTGTTCTTTCATGACTGGGGACGTAGTAATCACTTTCTGAATGGACAGGGGCACTCAGTACGGAGGTACTATGGTATGGGGAACTTTTGGACCTGTAAAATGGAGCTGAAACTGTCTTATCAGCGACATGAGTAGATGGATTCAATTGGATTACAATAGATTGGTGTTTTTTGTTTTGTTTTTAACTCCAGAATCTTACCACGCGGACATCCTATAAATATGGCATTCAATAGTAAAGCTACACTTTAACTATACATGGGAGTATTATTTCATTTGGACACAGGAGATTCCCAAGTTATACATGAATCTCAGTTTTTGCTAATTGTGCAGTTAGTAATAAATGGGTGGAAACTGGTCACCCTGTGAAGCTTCTTGCCATGTTTTATTGCAGCTTATTGTTCCCTTGAGGGGAATGTCAAAACCAGGAGTACCTGCGGCCTTCTTAGATATGCTCACTCAGGCAAGCAAGTTATTGTTTGGTGGATAGCTTAAATGACCCATGAAATTCAGGGCGGAACGCTGCGTGTACTTATATTTATAGGTGACATTGGATTAATCTGTGTTGTAGGGTTTGGCGTGGAGTGAGTTAATTTGTCAGTAATTTGAGCTCTGTTTTAGCAATTAGATTATTTTTCTTGGCCCTGTGGAGCCTTTGAAATGCCAGGGCTCCTTATGTCATCTGGGAGCTGGTCATGTTTTTGCTACTGAAATAATGGCATCCAGCTTGTATTTTTACCCCTTTAATTCTCATAGGTCACAAGGCTCATTAAATTGATCTTTGCAGGGATTAAAGCATTTGCATGGTCAAGAAATGTATATTAAGTCCCTGGAAACCCAAGCCGAGTTTGTGGTTACTCGACTGTGTGATTTTCAGTTTTGTGCAAATCTGCTTCAATTAAAGGGTCAATTTTTTAGCTCTTTAGTGAAAATAAAATGCTCCATTAATATGCTCCAGAGCCCTTAGTACAGCTAATGGACAAAGACATTCCAGCTGCTTCAAGCCCCACAGGTTGCTGCATCTGATGGAGACAGAATCTGTTAATTTAAAGGGGAACACTATCTTATACCGTTTCATTATCAAACAGATAAAAACTGTCAGATCTGCCACTACTAGTGTATTTGGCATTATTCACGAACTTATAGCGATATTATGAGTTAAAAAATCTAGTTGATTGTTTAAACTAGGGATGCGCCGATACCAGGTATTTGGGCGAGTACTCTTACTCGCCCAAATGCTTCGATACATTCACCGATACCGGAACTTCCGGTCAGAGGAAGATTTCCTCTGACCGACAGGGCCATAGGCGAACATGGAGCCAACTTCCTGTGCAATCGGGAAGCCGGGCGGTGAGTAATGACCAGCTTCCTGATTGGCTCAATGCTGATTGGCTGGGAACCTGGTTTCCTGGCCAATTGCAATCAAGCTGGCCAAACAACATGGAACCGGCTTCCCAGGCACTGAAGAGTACCAAAAGCAAAATATCTGTTCTCTTACTCAATACCGAAAAACAGTATTGGTGCATCCCTAGTTAAAACTAGTGTGAAGAACCTGAATCTGTTTCTATATTATCCTACCATCATCCACTGCACAGCTGCATCCCTGGAGAGGGAAGGGTAGCACCTTGAACCAGTCAGGGATCTGTTGCTTTGCACAGAGCTGTCAGTCAATATTTTTAACATGCTGAAAGGAAAAGGAGCAATGATCTCGTTAAGGTGCCGTTTCTCCTTTATTGTTGAGTAAGGTCGGATACACCGGCGGAATTTCGTATTGTGGGTGCCACTGTTGGCACATTTCCGCCAGGCCTCTCCATCAGCTGATTAAAGGAACTCTTTGTAAAATTCTCGGCTCAACAGAGCTAGCAGCTAATGAGTTGCTAGCTCCGTTGGACCAGCGGCTGCTGTCAGTTTATGATGCAAACAGCGGGGGATTTGTCCTTCAACGTTCGGAAGCGTTAAGGGTTAGTTCACATCATATGCAGTTGTGATGCAGTCCGTTCAGTTTGGCTGCTGCAGCCAAAATACATTACAATGCTTTCCTATAGGCTTTCTTGTGCTGTATTCACACCATTGCACTCCGTTCAGATGCAGTCAGAAAAAATACTGCTCGTCCTATTTTAGCTGCATCGGATTGCACCGGAACGCAACTGAACGCACCCCCCCCAAAAAAAACACAGAATTGATTGTTTTATCATCCAGCGACTTCCTCTTTGTAGGTAGAAGAGATGGAGCCATGGCTGATGTGGATGCTGACATCTTTATAAAATATGTGGAGGACTGTCCACTGTTCTATGATCCCAAGCGTCCCAACTATAAATACAATCAGCAGAAGATGGGAAAGTGGAGGGAGATAACTGCCAAGCTATACCCTGATTGTCTAATTAGCATTTTAGTAAAAAAAAAAAAAAAACACCATCGGACTGCATCAAAAACGGATCGCAATGCAACTGCACAGACGTACGTAGTTGTGATGCAGTTTCTGGTGTGAACTAACCCTGAAAGCGGAATCTGTTCTATTTTTTCGTTCAGCTCGCAGATTGAGCGACAAAAATAGAAACGTGTATACCCCACTTAAAAGGGTTGGGGCATGTTGATCACCAAGCTGATTTGCTAAAAGGTCTACTATAGTCCAAAATTAAAAATGAAGTCTTAAAGCACACCTGTCATGAAAGATCTACAATGGCTGCCATTGCTGACCTGGATGCTGGTTGATTGCTTGATACACTGACCCACTGGCTTTAACATTTTGGGTCACTGGCTTGGAATACGTATGCAAAAACAGTAAAGTTGCAGAAAAGTCAGAAGTCCTTCTCTGCATTGTGGTTGAGGGTCAGTGATTGAGTATTGAAGCAGGAACCAGGCACATATAATTTCTAGAAGGAGAAGCCAGCATCTGAGGTCTCCAGAATTCCCTCCTCTTAGGTTATTTTTATTATGTGCCCAGGAAAGGTAACATACGGTACCTGCTCAGGACTACAGATCTTTATCCATATATTGCTGCATCTCATCCATCGATCTCTAAAGCTGGCCATACACCTTACAACCATTGCACAACTTTTATCCTGCGATGGTTGTAAGGTGATTAAAATTTTGTACGGTCTGCCTATCTTGGACAGGCAGATCGTACTTGCGATCATCGCAAGCCCGCCCCGCTCGTACGATAATCGGCAGGTGAATGGGCACCTTTCCACTCGTCTTTCAGTAATCTGGTGATCCTGGAACACACCTGCTTCTGATGTTGGAACACCTTACTTGCTGCCTCTCACATAAGCAAGCCTGATGGGAAAAACATTGAAGGGACTGGAATTTGAGTATCATGCGGAGGAGCATTCCTGAACTCTCATTTTTGGAGATTGCTAGTTCTCTGGTTGTCATACTGAAGTTTTGGCTTCAGTGATTTCTTAGTAGCTGACCCAGAACAAGTCTACAGTTAAGGACTTCTGAAAGGTCTACAGTTAAGGACTTCTGAAAGGCCTTCCGAGTGTGCTTTCTCTAGGTCTGTGACTCAAAAGTACTTATGGGTTGAATTGGATAGACCTGTGTCTTTATTCAACCTTCACAGCATTTTGTTCAGCCATGGCAGCCCCTGTACATCCCTTATGACAGTTTCACTTTAAAAAGATCTTCAGAAAATGTAAAAATTAAACCTTGCAGTGAGGCGATCCCAACACTGGAAGGGTTAAAGGAGAACTATGGGGTCAGGGCTTTTCCCCATAGTTCTCCTAAGGGTAACGGGAGGACACAAACTAGCGTCCTCCCGTCACCCTAAGCTCAGTATACCGCGAGCCACAGCTCGCGGTATACTGAGACGCCGCAGCTGAAACAGATCCCGACAATTCTGTCTGGATCCACCCAGCTGTGTGAGTGACAGCTGGCTCTGCCTATCTAGAGGCAGAGCCAGCAGTACCGCCCCGTCCCCCGTCCATTCCGCCAATCAGCGCTGGAGGAGCGGGGAATCAAGTCCCTCCCCTGTCACGGCTCTGTACCGTGACAAGATCGAGAAGTAAACAAACGCCGGTATGTGTTCGCTCACTTCCTGATCTACTGAGCCGACCTGTGACAGTTTCGTTGTCACAGGTCGGCTAGAACTATGAGGTGAGTGAAAAGCACTCACCTCATAGTTCTCCTTTTAACTGCTCGTTTTGATCTAGGGGCTAAAATGAAGAAAATATACTAACCTGATCCTCAGTCCTGCGGTGGTGACCACTCTCCTCTCTCCCCCTCAGCTCTGGTAGTGGACTGTCGGCATCCTCGCTCCTAATGCAGCTGCATTAGACATATAATATAGACAGATAATGTTATAGGTCCTTGACCGATGGAGAACAGGTAGAAGAGCCTGCGGGGACTGGTCTTTCAGCCAAGCAGGACTGAGGATCAGATTAGTATATTTTCTTTATTTTAGCCCGTAGACCAAAACGATCTGGTAGATCTTACAGTGCGAGGGATAACTTTTACATTTCCTGGAGTTCGCCTTTAAATTCCAGAGTTAAGGTGCCCATACACCTTACGATTATCGGACGAAACTTTTCGTCCGATCGAATAGTCGTACGATTTTCGTACGGCAGCCCCATCCTGCCCCGATGATCGCAAGATTAATGTAGCCATAATTAACGAAAAGCACCTGGAAGAAATGCGGTAATTGATTTGTCGTATTTTCGTTCGCGCATGCGCAGTGTAGATCGTACGACTTTTGACGGACGGAAACGCCAGCAACCTTACGACAATCGTACGATCGAGCAAAGTTTTCAAACATGCTTGACCGTCAAAAGTCGTACGATTGTACAGTACTGTCGGTCGGACACTGCAATGCACACATACGATTATCGGACGAAAAGTCGATCGCATGCGAAAATCGTCCGATAATCGTAAGGTGTATGGGCACCTTTAAGTTTTTTACAGCAACCAACCACATTCAGAGCAGCCATGAAAGGTCGAATGTGATTGGGATAGAGAGGGGGGGAGAGAGGGGAGGAGAGAGAGAAAGGAGGGGGGATGGAGAGATTACACAGCACAGGCTTTAGGATGCACACTCCACCTGCCCTTCCACTGAGCCCATGAGATGTTCTGTGTGTGCTGTGGTTTCAGTAGATTACTGAGAACTGTAGTGTGCTGGAAGAAAAGTTTGAGGGTTTAATACTCCTTTAAACAGTTCACATAGATCTATGTCAGCTGTGTATTTAGCTGGTATTGTAAAAGTCAACAAACCCCAAACTTTGCATGATTATGCAAGCTTGCTGTGTTCACATGAAGAGTGCGTGAGCATGCAGACTGTGGAAAGTTTTGCCTGGATCAATATTGTGTAGAGATTCACCAAAGTACTATTATTATTCTGAGTTGGCACTGTTCCTCTACAGCCATGTGCGACAAAGGTTATACTCGCTGCTATGCTGCTTCACCATTTATTCCCAATAGCTCTCCATCACAACCTACCAGCACGCTGTGTTGCAGCGCCCCCTCCCCCCCCCTTGTACTAGTGTGTATGCAGTGCAAAAAGGCCGGTTTTATGACCCTGCCTGTTCTGGCCAGCTTTGGCACACTGGGCTTCATTTACAATGACGTTCATATTGGTGATCATTCAGGGTCAGGTGAGATAGATATGTTTGCCCTAACACACACACGTGTTTTAGGGTGCTCCTTCCCCCACCTCACAGGGTAAAATATGCATACTCAGGGGTTCCACATGTTTGTATCTATAGCAGGATAGGAAAGTGAGATTATGTCTGCTCATCTACTTATCCTTCAATCTCTATGGTCAGCTGAGGTATATTTAAAGAAGAACTCCAGGCAAAAGTGTTCTTAGCCTTTGCAGTGGGGCTACCCCCGTACTGTAAGTGTCAAGTGCTCATTTTTGGCTATGTGCTAAAAAAAGAAGAAAAAAAAAAAAGGTAGACTCACCCCAAGCTCATAGCCGGCTTCTTCCTAGACCGCTCCTTCCAATGTCTCTCCTTCTCCTCTGCAGCGCCGTAAGGTCCCATAAATCATCAATGTCTATACACTGTGTATAGATGTGAGGACGCTGAGGAAGCTTCCAATGCTGCAGGGAGAGATAGGCTGGAGGGAGCGCTGTGAAAGCTGGCTGGCTCAGAGCTTCAAGTGAGTATAATTTTGTTATTTTTAGCACCTAGATACAGTTATACTCACCCAAACCACTGAGCCGACTGCCTACTTTTCCAATCACTGAAGCCTCTCTACTCCTACGCTGCAGAATTGGTATGTCCCTCGGCGACCTCATATCTATACACTGTGTATAGCACGTGATGATTTACGGGACCTTGGACCGCTGCAGAGGAGGAGAGAGGCTCCAGGGACCGGTGTAAGCGCAAGCCAGCTCGGAAGATCGGGTGAGTATAACTTTTTTTATTTTTAGGACCTAGACAAAAGCGACCACTTGCAGTATGGGGGGGCGGGGGGGGGGTTCGGTTGCACCACTGCAAGGGTTAAGAACATTTCTGTCTGGAGTTCTGCTTTAACTCTTATGTACACATTTCATTCAAATTCAACGTTTTATTAAAGTCGGTGGCACTTTCACTGCCAGGCTAATCTGCGAAGGATGCTGCTTGCAGCACTCTTGTGTTTTCTGCTTTATGACTGTAAAATGTTACATGCAGTTGCCATGTTGAGATTATTTAAAGTGAACCAAGGCCTAAAAAAAAGACTTTTGGAAACACCCGCTGTGTGTTTTCTTATTGCTGCAGAATCTTGGGAAGTGAAAAATGTACAGAGCAAAGATTTCAGTGCTTCTGTTGTGAACTGTAAAGATGAATGTCTTCATAGTGCCTATAGCTACAGAGGTTAGTGGGGGCTTGATTTAAAGTGCTTCAACTGCTCAGAATATGTAATGTGCTTAAGAAAACTTGTGTATCGCCCGGAGGATCCCTTCTCTACATTTATAATGACCATTATTTCTTTCAGCCCACAAGTTTGCTTTAGTCTCTGACAGCGGTTGATTGTGCGGTCACTGATTGGCACTGAACTGTGATGTTATTTCACTAACACATGTATCTATCTGAACCCATTGCCTTTGAAGTACCGCTTTTGTTTCCCCCTCTGATTTTTTTTTCCCCAGCTCAAATGGCTGTAACTAATTATAGCAGATCTGTCTTGGCAAACATTTTATAAGATTTTGTGGCACATAGTTATCACCCCTAAACTTCCAGACAATATGTTGCCGAATATGACATTTTTATTGACTTAAAGCCACATCATATTTACAGTAGCAGAAGCGTAAAATCTTGTATGGTCGTTTATATTTTTATGCTTCGATTAAAGCTCCGTACATAGCAAAAATAAATACATCTGATGTTCATTTGTTACATTCAGATACCGATTTTACTTTCCCTTCTTTCTTATCAAATGCGCAGATGTGTTTTATTTTGTAAGTGATGATGGTTTTGCATGCTGAAAGGCACTTCTGCCTTGCAGCACTGGGGGTCCCCGGTTCGGGTCCCGGATTTAGCCACTAATAAACAGAGAAGCGCAAAGAGGCTGTCAGAGTGACATCAGAGCTCCGCTGATTATACCAGGAGAGTTTTGTGTGATCTGCAACACTGGGCTGCCAAGTCCTGCTCTTCATGTGTTTATGAATGAAGGATGTGGTTGTAGCCTGTAATCATATGAGTGTTATGCATTATTAACACTTTGTTAAGCTTTTATTACCGCGTTGGCTATTATTTTTTTCTGGGTTTTTTTGTTTGTTTTTGCTACATTGCTATTGTATTGCCAGAGCCCAGTGGGGAGAAGAGAAGCTGTCAGGAGGCCGTGCCATGCGGAGTGGTGCGGCTGGAGAGCTTGGCCTCCTGTGTTAGGTGAGAGGGGGCATAGCAGTCAGGATGGAGAGTGGAGCACAAACAATCAGCGATCGGTACTGATCGCTAAGTGTTTGTAAATAACTGAGGACATAGTATGCTTACTGTGTCCACAGTTATGAATGAACAGGAAGTGCTCTACATCACTTCCTGTTCATTCATGATTGTGGACATGGTAACTCCTACTATATCCACAGTTTATGAATGGACAGGAGCACTTAGTAAATAGGCTTCGACAGGGGCTACAGAAAAAGAGATTGAAGACTATGGGGGAATTTAGCAAAACGGGAGCAGACAAAATCTGGAGCAGCTGTGCACGACAACCAATCGGCTTCCCTCTCTCATTTTCAAATCTTAATTGAACAAACTGAAGAGAGAAGCTGATTGGTTGCCATGGACAGCTGCTCCAGATTTTGTCTGCTCCAGTTTTGATAATTTCCCCTGTGTCCTCAATCTCTTTTTCTATTTCAAAAGAGAAATATCAGGTGTCCGTTTAGACCCCTGATATTTTCCCAAAGCCCCCCCAACAGTAAAGTAAAAAATAATAGTAATAAAAGTAATTAAAAGAATTAAAACATTTTTAAAAAGGTTGGAAATTTTTTTTTGGGGATTCGACCTGACATTTTTTAGTTTTGGTCTAAAAATGTCATTTTGGTTCATCCCTAATATATATCTCTTTATATTTCATTTTATATAGTAAGTTATGGCAGACTTATAAGCATTATACAAAAGGTATAGTGTCCTTGTTATTGACCAGACACTAAAGTGATATTGTGAGGGAAGACATGGAAAATAGGGTTAAATGTAATCGGACATACAGTCTTGCCAACAATATTGGCACCCCTGCATTTCTGTCGGATAATTCACCACTTTGCGCATAAAATTGTTGCAATTACAAATGTTTAGGCCTTCTCATGTTTATTTCTTTTGTTTGTATTGGTATGACACAAAAAGTGGAGAAGAAAAAAAGCCAAATCTGACACATTCTATGCAAAACTCCAAAAATGGACTGGACAAAATGTATTGGCACCTTCAATTAATATTTGGTAGCACAGCCCTTGGAAAAATGCAGGGGTGCCAATATTTGTGGCCATGACTGTAACTAGATCGCATTCCTTTGCAGTTTTTCCTTTTGACTGCGTGACAGTTGTTGCCTGCAGAATCTTTCCTTTTGGGTATAAGTACGGTAACTCCTTTTATTGGCTGTTAAAGTGGAAGCCGAATCTTACTTTACAACTTCTCCCTAATTAGTGTATAGGCCCTCAGGGGGATGCTGTTTGATATTTTCTTATAATCCATTAATTAAGGTGGATCTCTTCAAAGCACTCTGGAATATATTGATATGTTTGTAATCTGCTTTTTTTGTGTGTTTTCTATAATCTACTAGACAAAAAGTTAGGAAGTAATTGCAGACACCTCCGGGGAAACTAGGATTCTGTGGAGAAATATAAAAATGTATAGCTGACCAATGTAAAGTGACAGTAAACTCAGGAGTTAAATTATAGACATTTACAGGTCTTGCAGTGGAGATAAGTCAAAGCCTCGGCATTGTATTGTCGACGGTTCCATGGAGCTCAGTCCATCTTTCTTAAAAGAAAATGGTGAACAGACCAATAAACCCAAAACCCCTCCTACCAACAACTCCCCTTAGTGATGACATCACAGAGTGCAAAGGTAAAAAGGCACATGCTAGGTGAAAGGTCAAAACAAGAACACACACACACTTTTTTTTTTTTTAAATATAATGATTTTACCTATTCGTTGTTTTTGCAATATTGCATTTAAAACAGTGGAAACAGCTTTATTTTATAATTTTCTTTGTTGCTTTCCTTTCTTAAAGGAGAACTATAAGATGAGTGATTTTCCACTCACCTCATAGTTCTAGCCGACCTGTGACAATGAGACTGTCACAGGTCGGCTCAGTAGATCGGGAGGTGAGCGAACACATACCAGGTTCGCTCACCTCTCGATCCTGTCACGGCTCTCTGCCGTGACAGGGAAGGGGCTGGATTCCCCTCTCCCCGTTCCGATCTGCCAGCGCTGACTGGCGGAACGGACGGGGGAGGGGGCGGGTACAGCTGGCCCTGCCTCTAGATAGGCAGAGCCAGCTGTCACTCACACAGCTAGGCGGATCCCGACGTCGGCGTCTCAGTATACCGCGAGCTGTAACTCGCGGTATACTGAGCTTAGGGTAACGGGAGGACGCTAGTTTGTGTCCTCCCGTTACCCTAAGGAGAACTATGGGGAAAAACACTGACCCCATAGTTCTCCTTTAATACTTCATTTACGTTTTATCAATTACATATTTAGGTATGTAAAATCTAAAACAATAAAATAAACAAATCACCCTATTGGGAGACGTTAACGTTTCTTGACACATGCACATTATTGCGTTGTCATTTGTAAATTATCAGGGCAGTCCTTTTTAACAATTAGAAGTTGAGTTGTTTTACTTTGAAATAATCAGCAACTTATAGTCGCAACTGCCCTCTTGTGGTCATAGTAACTTTTTTTGGTTTGTAATTGTGCATTGATCATGTTTTTTCTTCCATTCAACATTTCAAATCATTTTCTAAAGTTTTAAATAACCAGCAAGTCACTTTTGTAGCATAGCAGTGTTTCTTTTTTTTTTCTCCTGTCTTAATTATAGTATTAATTTAATCTGCTTGCGATAAAACTTTATTGTTCTTCTATGTGAATTGGTTATTACATGAGACAGAATTGTGATTTTTATTTTTTTATTTTAAAGTTTACAAACAAGTTGGACTTTAAAAAGATGTAACAATTAACCTGTGTGCCCATCTATAATACCAGAAAATCGTCGAGTGTATTACATTCAAAGACAGGATCTGATAGACCCAAATTGCTTAAAACATCACTGTTTTTACAGAGATACCCCAGGGAGCTTGGGAAACCATTTAACAGATGAAAGTGCATTTTGAAAAGTCTGACCTTACATGCAATCATAAAATGAATCAAAACAGTCCCTTTCCCCTCTTGAAATGTACCGAGCCCATCTGTGTCTAATCCAGTAATTATAGACTGACTTCAATTACCTTTTCAAACTTGGAGCAGCCTGGAGACTCCTCCGTGAACAAACACAGGGTTTTGTCTAGACCTCAATTGACCACAGTCTAAAGCTTGAATTTGTATCTAATTTTATTTATTTTTTTCAAGAGTTTGATCTCGAAGGCCTGTTTTCCACACCATTTTTTTTTTCTCTTTTCTTACCTTTTGCATTATAACTACACGGGATGCTAGCCTTACCCTGCACGTGGACCGCTTATTAAGACTGATATCTGATGGGAGATTTAAGTGTTGTGTCTCACAAAATAAAAATAAATAAATAGACTGCGGCTGAGTATTGTACAATGCTAGCCGTTGATGAAAACAGAACATTCGGATTTACAAGGGATATCCTTAACGTATTAATTATGTAGAGTGAAAAGGCAAGCTTTCTAAACCGCCTGGGTTTCTTTGTCAGACGTGAAGAAACCTTGCGTAGAAAAGAAGAACAAAGAGTTAAAAGTTAGGAGTATGAGCTCAGTGGTTCTGCCAAAATGAATGGGTGCTTTTGTTAATTTAACTGGACTGCAGAGCTTACAACTGAATTTCAACATTACTTGTGAACATGGCCAGAGCTGTGTGAATATGCTATGTCAAGTGGTTTATTTGAGGTGTAACCATTCTAACAATTAGTACAGTTGACCTATATTTATATGGGAACATCAAATTATATCTAACTTTGTTAGATTTTATACTTTTTAATTTACTATTTATATCCCGTTCATAAAGCTACTTATATTGTATACATGTGATTGTAAGCTCTCACGGGCAGGGCCCTCCTTACCATCTTGTCTTGATTGTAACTGTATTGTCTTCCTTATATTGTACAGCACTGCACAAACTGTTGCCGCTATGTAAATCCTGTATAGTTATAATATTATTATATAATGTGTATATTATAATGATCATCAGTTCTCCTAAAATATATCAACTAAAGTTTTTATGTAGCTTTGTTTTTTCTGCCGCGTTTGTGTCCTCTTTAATTCATAGATGTCTTCAAAATTTGTGACGGCTGCAGAATTATTTTTTAGAGCAAATTGGAACACATTTAAAATGGAAATAGTTTTTTAGACTCCAGTTAAGGGAATGTGTTCATATCAGCAAAATTTAAGCAAAGTTCAACAACATTGCTTTGTTCTGCAGCCCAGCGAGATAGAATAATGTGAGGTGTTTGTTATTTTAAGAATAATTAAAAAAACAAATATATATGTATATATCAATAATTTGATTCAGTTCTATTAATTGATGTTTCCTTTTATTGTGCCCATATTAAGTTTGGCTAGCCTGAGCTGGTCATATGAACTTGCCTGCAGCAATTTTGACTATAGAATGCATTGTTGTTATTATTATTATATTATTATTATACAGGATTTATATAGCGCCAACAGTTTGTGCATCGCTTTACAATATAAGGAAGACATTACAATTACAATCCTTCTAGTTATGCCTTGTAGATTGTAAAGATGGCCATACACTGTTCTATTTTTTTCATTCAACCCACGGGATGAACAAAAAATAAAAGATTCCTCCATACACGCTACGAGCGCGCTGGTCGAGGAATCCCTGCGCTTTCTTTTGTACCTGAACAGAGCCAGTAGCTCATTGGCTGCTGGCTCTCTTCATTCAAAGATTTTCCGACTGGTTTCTTCAGTCAGCTGATTGAAGGATGCCAGCCGGAAGGGTGTCAACAGTGGCACCCACTATGCGAATTTTGGGCTGATTACCGGTTGAACTTTGCATAATGTTTGGCCAGCTAAAGCTCTCACAAGCAGGGCCCTTCTAATCCTTTTGTATTGTTTTGTAATTGTACTCTTGGTGCTTTATAAATCCTGTATAGTAAATAATAATAATGCCATTTGTTTTACGCCACATTGATTAACGGTGAGTTAATCAATGTGGCGTAAAGCAAATTGCATTATTATTATTTATTATACAGGATTTATAAAGCACCAACAGTACAATTTTACTCATCTGGCATTTTTGGCATGAAAGTCACCAAGCAGTGGTGAGCAGGTGATGCTCACCACTGTTTTGTGACTTTCATGCCAAAAATGCCAGTTGAACCCATAGGTAACACCCCCCATTTCAAGGTTTATCTCTTCTATATTGTAATACACTTTCAGAAATGTTTGTCTACAAATGTGTTTATTTAGCTTTATTCTAAAATCAAACTTTGCTCCTGGTAGCCCTTTTCTCAGATCAAACCAATTTCTCAGATTACATCAATACATAGCTCATTTCTGTGACTCCTGAATGATGGCACAATTATTTTGTCTTCTCCTTCCATGCTGCGGACAAGTAGAGGAAAAAAAGTTTGCATTCTCTCTGAATGAGGTGAAAGTTCCTGTGTTTTGCAACAGAAGATTGTTTTCCTACATGGCTAATGTTCTAGAGAACGCCAGTAAATGTGAAAATATTGCCTATTATGTCTGGACAATTGAATTCCATTATGATGTCTTCAAAAGTCTCCAGTTACATATTATCCTTAAACCCAAATTATCTGAATCCCAGCTCTCGTCAAAGAGGAAAATTAAACCGATTGGGCTTGTAATGACTGCACTGACATTTGTGTAATAAAGCTAAATAAAACTCCTACTGGCTATGAATTTTTTTCAACTTGATCATGTTTAAATAGAAGCTCTCGGGGCTGCAGACCTTTTAATTAAATTGGAAAAAAAAAAATCTTCTGTAGTTTCCTTTTTATTTTCTTTGTCCAATTATAAGAATTAATGTGAACAAAAATAATTATACTTCCAATTCTGCTGTTATTTTGTTGTTTTAGTTGTAAAAGTATTTTTTTTTCTTTTAAACGAAACCTGTGTATTGTAAATTAAATCCACGTAATCTGGAATGTTAGAACTTAGTTTAACCTCCTGACTTGTGCCAGAGAAAAAGCTGTTGAGTATTTTTCTTTTTCTTCAAACAGTAATTGAATTTTATTCGGCTATAAATATTCTACCTTTTTATTACCTGGAATTGGATGAATCGTAACCGTGTATTTAACATGCAAAAATGAAAGAATTGTTGCTAATAAGTTCTTCTATTTTCATGAGTTGGCTCTGTATTATAAGTAGGAAGAGCTATGTTTTTTTCCGGCTCAGTCCGGATTGGTGGATAGTTGCATTGCGCATGTACACAGTTTTTTAGGGTTTTTTATATTAGGGATATTTTCTCTAGAATTTAGTAAGAATGATAATTTTTTAATCGACTTGTTGGTTGAAAACATTTCCAAAATATTTTCATCCAACATTCATTATTCTGTTTCTACCAATTGCTAAATCCCCCTTTCTTTTTATCCTAACAAGCAGCCGTACACCCCACAACTTCTGCTTCTTTGTGTACAGTAAAATAAAAGAGCTCTATGCTGCTGTTTTGGGGCTTATTCACACAGCCTGCTCCTTCCAGGTATATGTTTTTGAAATACGCATTTATGCACATTTTTTATTCATTTCAGTGCATTTTTTAAAATTAATTGAACATTGAGTTTAAGTACATTCCAGTGTGTTTATATGCATTCCAGTGTGAAACAAAGCTTGCTGATGTATTTTTTTGAAAGCTCTGCAACTGAACGTCTCACAGAAA
Source organism: Nanorana parkeri (assembly GCF_000935625.1). NCBI lineage: Eukaryota > Metazoa > Chordata > Amphibia > Anura > Dicroglossidae > Nanorana > Nanorana parkeri. The sequence continues at coordinate 510,364 of NW_017307402.1, read as the reverse complement.
ACCATTGGAATTATTTTGTATGCGATTTTGGTGAGGATTTCAAAAAAATGCACTAGTCTGGAGATGGTGTAAACAAGCCCTGAAAGCTGAGTGCTACTTTTGTTGACTGCAAACTTTTGTCACTGGAGAATAAAAACAGATCACAAGACTTTTATTTCCAGTGCGTGTAGTTTAACCACTTGAAGACTGGGGTGTTTACACCCCCTTCCTGTCCAGGCCATTTTGCAGTATTCAATGCTGAGGTACTTTGGCTGACATTTATTCCATCATACAACACTGTAGTGAAATGAATTTTATACCATGTTTTTGGGACAGATCGAGCTTTTTTTTTTTGTGGTATTTAATCACCACTGCGGTTTTATTTTTTACTATACAATAAAAAAGTGCAGAAAATTTAGAAAAAAACAACTTTTCCCTATGTTATATTAAAAACATTTATTTTTACCCAAATTTTTGGTAAAATATAAAAGACGGGGTCACATTGGGGTAAATAGACACCAAACATGAAGCTTTAACATTTTGTGTGCGCCTGGAAAATCGCAAAAAAATGCCATACTTAAAATTAGCCATAGGCGATGCTTTAAATGTTTTTACCGCTCATCAGTTTAATGTTATCAGTAATGGCCCTGGAATTATTGCCCTCACTCTTAAGTTAGCAGTGATATGTAATATGTGTAGCGCAATGGGCGCAATCGTCATTTTCGCACGTAGGCACACCCGACACATGTTTGTGTGTCGGTTTTGTGATTCTTATCCCCCTATGGCTATCACATAGGGGGATAAGAATCTCGGTACCATTTGATCCGCGGACCGGTACCGGTCCGCGGACCGGGGGTTGGGGACCACTGCCCTATGTGATAGCCAATTTACACAGGCAAGTCCTCTTTATGGAGACATCTCTGAGACCCCTAATGTCACCTAGGGACTCCGGAGAATAACAGCTGAATGAGGATGTAATGTAATATACACGAATCTTGCATTTAGAGAACTCCCTGGGCCTGCATTGGGCACAGCGTAGCTCAGGATCGGTGGCAGCGGAGGGGGTGCACACCCACATGCATAATACAAGCGATCCGGTGGTTCTACAGCCACCGAACCACTTGTATGTAAACATTTATTTCGCTGGCTGTTTACAATTTAAGAAGTTTTCCTGCTTTTGCGCGCCACGGGCAAGGATGTTTAAAAACGAACAGAAGTGTTAACCAATAAGCCACTGTGTTGCCCCGGTAGATTATTGAATGAGCGTGCTGGTATCTGAAGGTGACTGCTATAAAATCTACCTGCCAATTTATTTTAAAAAATGTAACTACAGTTTTTTTTAACGGCACTGATTTTCCAATCTTTTAAATGCCCATATAGGCCGGGGGTCTCATTTGCTAAATCACCCTCTAGTCTGAACTTGCAGAAATACACTGCAAGGGTTCCCATGTTGCCAACTCCTTTTCTGTCGCTCACAGCTAAGAAGGTCGCACATGTGACAAGAGGCTGCAGTTCTTTCTAGAAGCATTGTGAAGAGCTGAGGACCTTGGCTGCAATGGATTATATAAAATCCAGACCAAAGATAAAATCGAGTGGACTTTTTGACTCGTTTCGTGGAGTCGTTCTTTAGGTTACGAGTTTGAAAGGAGACCCACCCCTGTAGTTCATGTAGTGTTTCCATCATAGGACTGTACTGTGTTTACCGACGACTGGTTTGCATTCCTCTACTTGTAGCAAATTGGAAAGAAAATGACACAATTTCCTGCCCTTTCTCTTTGAATTTCTAATTTCTTTTATCTTGCACATTCATCTGAGAAATAAAGCCAATGTGACTGGTACAGTCAGCAGCTGAGCGACATAAAGTAATGCAGGAGCTGTGGCACAGATCTGAGAGGTGTGGTAATGCTGACATTATAATTGCTGCACTGTCAGCCAGCACTGCACAGCTGTAGTGGATATCAGCATGTGTATACACAAGCATTGGGGAAAACCTTAAAGGGGCGTTTTAGGTCTTCAAAAAGAGTCGCCACTAACCCCATTTACAAGTGTTAAATGCTCATTTTGGTTTTGGAAAATAACAAAGTTAAACTCACCCGATCCTCGGAGCTGGCCGGCTATGACTGTTCACATTGTAATAAGAATATATACTAGATTTGTTTTTGATAATACAATCAAAGCTTACTTTAAAAAAAAAAAACCTTTTACCGTATGTAGTGAGTGCTGCCTTCTGTCTGCCCATCACTTTCATCAACTTCCTGGATTCCCAGTGTGCTTTGCATCTCTTTCCCTGCTGATTGATGTGATGCAATTTTGGTTTCTCATGACTACATATCCCACCATGCACTGCTTCCAGAAAGCAGGGATAATGTTACCTTGTTTAGAAAGCAGGCTCTGTGAGAGTGGTGACACAAATAAGTGCATATTCACAGGGCAGAGTGAAATGGTGTCCATTCATTAAGAAAGTACATCCTATGGAATCTTTAATAAGCAAGTCTACAAACTTCTAGATATACAGGTGAAACTCGAATAATTAGAATATCGTGCAAAAGTAATTGCAGTAAGTGTTGCAAAAGGGGCCCAAACCAGGTACTGAGCACATATGCATGCTTGTACTTTTCAGAGGTCCGATATTGTTCTATGTACAATCCTTGTTTTATTGATTGCATGTAATTATCTACTTTTTTGAGGTTGTGGATTTGGGGTTCTTGGGGTTTTCATGAGCTGTAAGCCATAATCATCACAATTATGACAAATCACGACTTGAACTATCTTGCTTTGCATGTAATGAGTCTATCTCATATATTAGTTTCACCTTTTAAGTTGCATTAGTGAAATAAATTAACTTTGCACGATGTTCTAATTATTCGAGTTTCACCTGTATATGGTTATGAGAGTGGGATGGAACTTATGGAAATTCAATATAAAAATACAGATCTCTTTTTAGTTTATGACCATAAGTAGTCTTTAACCCCTTTACTGCCACAGACCTATGTCATATGTCGCTGGAAGCGGGCCCCTTTAAACAGACTCTGTTACTCTGTTTACATGTGTAAAGCTGACTGTCTGAGCTGCTGCCAGATAACTTCCAGGGACCCCCCCCCCTCCCCCCTGCCTTGCATCCTTGGCTGCGCTGCCCCTCCTGCAGGTCCGGGACCGGCATCATGGGTATTGGTGGTGAAGGGTCCGGAGAGCTTCCATTTGCCAATTTCCTCCCCACTGAATGGGGGACCGCAAGCGATGCTGATTGAATCATTTCCGGTCCTTCATTTGTTATTGCTCGGCTGCAGAAGCTTTGGAGTGGAAAGGTGACACTAGGGGTCTGTTACCTTTTTAAAGAGAACCTGTCACTACTAGTATGCTATCACATAGGGGGCTTGTTAGCCCCCTACGTGATAGCATTTAAAGGGGTTCTAAACCCTCCGTTTTTTTTTTGCTTATATCTACTGCTAGCATGCAGTAGATATAGGCAAGAAGTGTAAACAAAACAAAAAACGCTTAAAATCATTTAAAACTTACCTCGTTATCGCTGCTCGATCCCGCGCCGAGAATCAGGAACTGCTCGTACGGCCGCAAAGGATCTTGGGGCGGGCGGATGCGCAGTTCGGATTCTCGGCCGGGAGACGAGCAGAGACGCAAGGTAGGTCTATGGACACGTGCACCCGCCTGCAGACACCGCTGGATCGGAGAGACAGAGCAGTCAGCGCTGGATCGGAGTGACGTCACACCGCTGGAGGGACACATGAAAACATGGGGAAAGAAGAGGAAGATCGGAAAAAGAGACATCATTTAAGGTAAGTGCTAACATTTACATGGGGGGAGGGAATCTATGAGAATAGGCCGAACAGCAGCGAGTAGCCTGCTGAAGGTTGGGGTCAGCCGATCCAGATGTTGGATCGGCTGAGTCGAACTCCTTCGGCAGCCGTAGCAAGCCGATGTACAGCTGATTTTAGTCGGTGTACGGCTGAAATCAGCCGTACCAGACTGAAGTTAATAGCCGAATAGCGTTCGACTCACTTCACTTCCGGTCGGTTATTCACTCAGCTGCCTACGGCAGCTTTGAGAAAACCCCCATAGTGTATGGCCAGTTTAAAGGGGTTCTAAAGCCTCCCGTTTTTTTGCCTATATCTCCTGCTAACAAGCAGGAGATATAGGCAAAAAGTTTTTTTAAAAACGCTTAAACAGCGGTTTAGACTGACCTCATTATCGCTGCACACTCCCGCGGCGAGAGTCCGGACCTGTTCGTGCGGCCGCAAAGGATCTTGGGGCGGGCGCATGCGCAGTTCAGATTCTCGGCCAGGAGACAAACGGAGACACAAGGTAAATCTATGGACACATGCACCCGCATGCAGACACCGTGGGACAGGAAGTGCCAGCAACCTCAGAGGAGTCAGCGCTGGATCGGAGAGCCGCCGCACCGCTGGAGGGACACATGAAAACATGGGGAAAGAAGAGGAAGATCGGATTAAGAAACATCATTTAAGGTAAGTGCTAACATTTACATGGGGGGGAGGGAAACATTTGTTTGCCTTTAATATCACTTTAAGTAAAGTTAGAAAATTTAAATTAAATTAAATAAATGTTAAAATAAAAAAAAATCCCCCCACCCCATTAGTGTGTGTGTGTGTGTGTGTTAACGTAAACATGCGCCAGGTTCGCCTACGTATGAAAATGATGATCACACTAGACATGTTCGGTATCTCTGAGTGTAATAATTCTAGGGCAATATTCACAGATATCTCTAGGATGATGACCTGTACAGGTTTCTAAAGCATTGCCTATGGACAATTTTGGGTATCGTATTTTATTGCCATTTCACAGGTGCACGCAATTTTTAAGCTTGGCATATTAGGTATTCATGTACTCGACACAACCTCATCTTTTATATTTTTACAAAAAAAGGTATTATATTGTGTTTTTGGCACTAAAATTAATTTAAGTGCATTTATTACAACATTTTTGGCTTTGATAAAGAGTTGTGCTAATATCGTGCAACCTTTTATTCTTCAGGGTCTTTGCTTTCAGAAAAAATATAGGAGGGAATTCATCAAAACCAGGGCAGACAAAATCTGGAGCAGCTGTGCATGGCAACCAATCAGCTTCTCCAGTTTGTTCAGATAAGATTTGAAAATGAAAGAGAGAGGCTGATTGGTTGCCATGCACAGCTGCAGTTTTGATAAATTCCCTTCATAATGGTTGAGGGTATTAAGTCATTTTCAGACCTAAAATGTGGATTATAACCTGCAGAAAAAAAGGTTAAAGGCCCTACAAGTTCCAAAGAAATCACCTATTGATCGTCCAGAAATGCACTTAGCTCTTAATTCTGTTGTGGGCTGACGACACCCAGCATTTTTATGAACCAAGTGGTGTCAGCCCTGACCATTGCATTGTGCCAAATTACTAAACTGCTCCCACTGTTTTTAGGTCCAAAAAATAGTCACTTCCTGACTTGTAGTCCAAATTAAGCAATGGAAGGGCTAAATGGAATCTTTTGAGAGCACATGCAGAAAGTACAGGATACAGGACAGCTTTACATTTCAGTAGTCCCCCAGCTCACCTTCTAAAACTGATATACCAAAATACTGCAACTTGTATATGTAACAATCAAAAAGGGAGCAAGTAAGAGAAGTTCACTGTTAGGCCCCGTTCACACTGAGCGATTTATCGCGGCTATTTACCGCGCGATATCGCTCTCCAATGCTTGGCTATGGGGCAAAAGGTCCTGCTGTCGCGGGTCGTGCGTCGCTACAGCAGGACCCTTTTTGGAACCGATTTTGCCGCGATTCTAGCTTGCTCAATGCAAGCATTTGCGCAAAATGCAAATCGCGTGATATACACAGTATCCAGCAGAGTGTGAAAATAGGTTTTACTGTTAGAATGTAATTTTTTTGACAGATCCAACTTTTCAGATATGCAGAAAACATCTAAAATTGATGATCGTAAGCAATCCTTGCCCTGCCATCTGAGAATGATAAACTATTAATCAGAAAGTTACTCCTGCTGATTGTCTTTCCAGCAATTTGGAATTTTCTGCCAAGAAGGAATTATTCATTTTATGTGCCAGAAAAGCCCTTGTAAGATCCATTGTGGCATCCTGACATGAGCTGTCATTGTTAATAAGATGATAACATATCCATATATGAGAGGTTATGGAGGTTAGGGCCCTTAGCAGACCTATGACACCGGAGGCTCCTCTTAATGACTCTTGTAGCCGGTAGCAGTAACCTGTAACCTGCGCCCAGCAGTCTTTCTGTCACATTGGCTGTGAAGGTACAATACTGTCTCCTCACCCATGGACAAAGCATGAAGATCCCTTTATCTTGTCAAATTGCTGTAACTATTTTATAAAAATCAAACAAAGGGTTTCAGATTACGGGACAGACTATAAACGCAAAGATATTTCATGTGTGTAATTGTAGTTAAAAATGCATTCAAATACCTTAAATGACATTAAAGTCACATTTCTCCAACCCCTCCACTTCCAGTGCTGCTTTAAGGATTTACCATAAGTAATGCCTCTTGAGCCGATCATCTTCTTCCTTCCGGTAGTTTTGAGCTCTCCCTCCAGTGCTGGTGCCGGTCTCTGTTCCAGCGCAGACTACTGTCTCTTCCTGTCTCACGGAGTCTGTCCGGGGTGCATGCTCACACCTGCGTGCTTTCACCTAGGGTTAGTTCACACCAGAAACTGCATCACAACTGCGTTCGTCTGCGCAGTTGCATTGCGATCCGTTTTGATGCGTTCCGAAGCGGGTTTTTTTTATTACTATGCTAATGAGACAATTAGGTCACTTTCTTTCTCCTATCAGAGCATTTCCTTTGTTTGTTTTGGAGCTCAGACATGCTTGCTTTGTGGGCAGGCATGGTGATAGAGTTGGCTGTACCTACAAAGAGGAAGTCCCTGGAGGATGACACAATTCAGTGGTTTTTTTTGGGGTGCGTTTTGATGCATTTGCATGTGTTATTGATGCGTTTTAATGCATTCCGGTGCGATCAGATGCAGCTAAAATAGGATGAGCAGTATTTTTTCTGACTGCATCTGAACGGACTGCAATGGTGTGAATACAGCACAAGAAAGCCTATAGGAAAACATTGTGATGTATTTTGGCTGCAGCAGCCAAACTGAACGGACTGCATCACAACTGCATATGGTGTGAACTAACCCTTACAGTGAGTCTCTCCTCTTCTCCCGGCTGATGATCTCCACTGCGCATGCACCCGTACACATCCTCCTGTACGGCCGTTCAGGGAAGCTGGATTTTACATCTGGGAGCAAACCGCAGAGACCGGGGAAAGTTTTTACCTATTTGGTAACTTTTTTTTATTTGTTAAAATGTTTTTCCATATATCTACTGCTTGATATCTACTTTTAAATGTGACTTTAATGTCACTTTAATAACAAAAATGTATCTTATTTGTGTATCACTCAGCTGTAGATCCTCAAATCATCTCTGAATTGGTGCGGACACTGTCCTTCCTTCTGGAGGGTGGCTACTTTTGTTCCTATGGTCCCTGTGTGTGTTGTAAAGTAGTCACCGCTCCAAGCTTGCTCCCGTGATGGACTACAATCTCTATAAAAATTAGTGAGCACCCATTCACACTTAGGTGGTTTGTCGCCCAAAACACACACGACAAAACGCTCAGCATATGAATTCTCATTGATGTCAGTGGCCACCATTCACACATGAGCATTTTGTCGCCAGCTGAAAAACGCCTGTCGCTGAAAAAAAGTTTCTGAGCTTCTTTGGGGCGTTTTGTAGCGCGTTTGGCCCCATCAACTTCAATGGAAAAGCCTGAAAAATGTGTGACACAATCCGTTTGTATATTTTTGTGCCAGAGCCTGAAATTAAAAATGCAGTTGGTTTCATTGTTCACCACCCATTCGTTAAAGCGGACCTTTACTTATATCTTTAAAGTAACAACAAACACGCCTTTAGAAATGTTTAGTAATGACAATATATAAACACATACTTCTAGATAATTGCGGCTTTGTATTCTTTGCATACCTTATTTCTCTTTTCTTCCCCTGTCTTCTGACAGTGGCCCTGTTTACTAAGGGCAGATTACTAGCTCTCCTATTACTTCCTGGATATCTGAAGCATGTGACTAGGACATGTGACCATGCACATCACAGGGGAGGAAAATGCCTTTCCCAGAGATGAGATTTCCCAGCAATGCTCTGTTGATGACAAGGCAATCCCACTGTGCATTGCTTTGCCAAACTGAAGTAATGTCGCCCTTTCAAAACAGAAAGTAAATGCTCTGCGAGTGTAAGTATTTCATAATCACAGCATTTTACACCTGACATTTCTATGTTATGATTATCATACATAGAGGGATGCATCGGTAGATATCCTTCACCATGCTACATAGTTACATAGCATTTGAGGTTAAATAAAGACACAGGTCCATCAAGTTCAACCAACTGTGTGTCTGTGTGTGTTTGTGCGTGCGTGTATGTGTGTGAGTCCCTTTTGTGGTCATAGTTTTTAAGAGTACCTGTACCACTGTATGTTATGGTCTCTGAGGCAGGTATCTAAATGATTTTTGAATGAATCAATATTCTCCGCTGTCACCACTGCTTGTGGAAGAAAGTTCCAAAATGTAACCGCTCTGACTGAAAAGAAGCCCCTACGCCCTTTGTGGTTAGATCTTTTCTCCACCAATTTTTAGTGGTGGCCTCTAGTCTTTGTTACGGAGTTTACAGTAAAAAGTTGCCATCACCACTTAAAATTTTGTACATCAAAATCATGTCCCCTCTTAATCTCTCAAAGCTTTGATCCTCCAGCCCCTTAATTAGTTTAGTTGCCCTTCCCCTGACTCTCTCCAGCTCCAGAACATCCTTTCTGTGGATGGGTGACCAAAATTGAACCGCATACTTGAGATGAGGCCGAACCAGCGATCTGTAAAGTGGCAAAATTATTGCTTTTGTCTCTATAATACATACCTTTTTATTGCATGAGAGCACTCTGCTTGCTTTGTTTTCCGCAACCTGGCATTGCATGCTTTTGTTCAATCTGTAGTCGACTATGACCCCCAAATCTTTTTCCATTTCCGACTTCCCTAGAGGAGCACCCATTAATGTGTATTCCTCTTGCCTATTTTTAAACCCAAAGTGCCTTACTTTACATTTATCAACATTAAACCTCATCTGCCATATAGTTTCCCACTCCCCTATTTTATTTAGGTCCTCCTGTAGTGTTATAGTGTCCAAAGCTGGCCATACACCTTACAACTATCTGCAGATTTTCTGTGGTCAGATGGAAAAGGTGCAACAGATTCCTCCATCTACACTGAACTGTGTGGATGGAGTAATCTCCACCTGGGCCAATCTGTTGCGCTTTTTCCATCTGACCACAGATAATTGTGAGGTGTATGGGCACCTTTAGTGTGTGTCTATTACCCTCCCAATTTTAGTATCATCAGCAAACACGGAAACATGGCTATTCACGCCCTCCCCGATGTCATTAATAAACAGGTTGAATAGTATTGGGCCTGAGGCATGCCACTCTTGACCTTGGACCAATTTGAAAGAACCATTTATGAATACTCTCTGGACACGTTCCTGTAGCCAGTTGTCTATCCATGTACGCACCATTTCATCAATGCCCATAACCCTCAGCTTGTGTAGTAAGCGTTTATGTGGTACCGTGTCAAATGCTTTGGCAAAATCCAGCTGCACCACATCCACCAGCCCTCCTCCATCCAGATCTCTACTCGCCTCTTTGTAGAATGTTCGTAGATTGGTCTGACAAGAACGGTCCTACCTAAACCCATGCTGATTATCGCTTATAATGCCATTGCCATTAACAAAACCCACTAAATTGTCCTTTATCATTCCCTTAAACATTTTGCATACTATTGATGTTAGACTGACTGGTCTGTAGTTCCCAGGTTGGCATCTTGAACCTTTTTTGAATATTGGTACTACCGTAGCTTTGCGCCAATCACTTGGTACCCTTACAGTCAGTATGGAGTCCTTGAAAATGGTCTGGCTGAGTTCTTTAAGTACCCTGGGGTGCAGGTTATCTGGTCCTAACGATTTTTTCATATTAAGTTTTTCTAGTCTTTGTTGAACCCCCGGCTACTGTCAACCAGTGCAGTATCTTACGCACTTAGCTACTCACATTCTTATCTCCATTAAACCCGTCTTTTATTTATTTTTTGTGTATTCTGAGGAGAAAACAACAGCCTTCTCCCTGTCGTTTGTGATTAATCTCCCATTCTCATATTTTATTGGGCCTACCCGTTCTTTTCTTACCTTTTTTACTGTTTATATATTGGAGCCAAATTGTTCGTTGTATGGCCTGCTGGGAACCGCAACTCATCTACTTGAGAATCCTCACTGTTGGGTCCTGCTCCTTCTTCTCATGCATTTGAAAGCTGGAGTTTTACTTTACCAAATGTGATTGTCATTTCCAAATGTGCACTAAACTTGGTTCCAGTTTTACTGCTAGAAGACAATCGAAAACCTAATCTAGGAATTTCATAAATTATAATCACAAAACAAAATGAGCCCATGTGGCTTTGCACGACTTGCATTCCATGAAAAACGGTCCAAATGCAGTTAGAGATCCCACGCAAGGCAGAAAATACAAATATTTTTATGTTTTGCCTCCTTGTTAATTCCCTCTCCCTTGGCCTCAATACTCTTAATTTTGAGGCATTTACGTTGTTGGTTTAATCAGCATGTTCTTACCCCGGCCTAAAATCCTTCAAGTCTGAAAAAAAAAAAAGTGTTAAAAATTCTGGCTTTGTGACTTTGACATTACTAAACATCCTCCCACAGGAGCAGCGCAGAATGATTTGAGTGGCGTTTCACATGTGATGTACTGGCTTTTAAATTGTTGGGGCTAATTAGACTGGAATTGTTTCTGTATGCCATCACCAGTAGAAAAAAACACTTGTCATGAGGGATCAGCGGCTCGTTGAGAACAGACAGGACAAATTGACAGGCGGTGGTTTGCATTGAGGTAGTTCTATGTATGGAGAAGGGAACCATTGCCTGCCCGTGTAGCGGACATTGTGTCACCTTCACCAGACCGCTGTCCTGGCAGCACCAATAACAACTACTGACGCCTTTGCTGACAGCTAAACTATCTGGGAATAAATGATTCAAATATTTTTTTTTCAATCTTTTATGTCGGTAATTAGTATTTAGATGGTGCTGAACGTGACAGATCTTGCTGCATGTAAATGTCAGGGAGCTTGAGTTGTGCAGTTGTTACCTAGTGATAATATAATGATTTTCATGCCTTGTAAAGGGACAAGGCTGAAGATAAATACAATTTACACATTTCTAAACTCAAGCGGACTTCTGATGGGATGGGGTTTATGGCAAATATTTCAGCTTCTAATTACAAGGGGGTCTGCTGTGAAATGTATGGGCTCGGATTAACAAGACTGCTACTGCAACCAAATGTTTCTCTGTGTTGCTGTTTTTTGCTCCTTGACCAGGTATGTAGGTGTTTGCTACAGATCATTTTTCTCTATAGAGACTATGATGGAGAAAATGAGCAATAGCCATTGCAACCAATTGGAATCCATCTTATATTGTGGTTTCTTCAGGAATGTGATTTCTATGTTTTACTTTGCAGAAAGTGCCTGAAATGTGTCCCATTATATAGCTGAGAGACCAGAGCATCAAAGCATATCTACACCCAAAAAACAAATATGCTATATTTTGCAACTTCTCAGTCCTTAGATGTGGCAGGGGCATTGTGTTCAATTTTCAGCTATTACAGAAAATACCTGTTCATCTTTCCAGTAATGTAGTGTCCTTGTCACTCACTGTAAGCTTAAAGAAGAACTCTGGGCATAATTATTCTTAACACTTGCGGTGGAGTGGAAGAGGAGAGAGGATGAAGGAACTGACACTTTAAACAAGCTGCTAGCAGGTTTCCAAACACTTTCAGTAGTAGCCTGCCAGCACCTTGTTTTAATGTGAAAGCCAGCACTGTCATCTGTATGTAACATCCCCAAACTAGAGCTAAAGGCTGCTTTAACATTACACCATTGTTCTACTACAGGTCTAATATGACAAGTGTTGTGCGCTCAGAAGATGATCTCTCAGGAGTGTTTAAATAAGAATCCATTAAGAATTTCAGCCAGTTGTCTCCAGCCCTAGTGAAGGGGGAGTTCTTGACCCCTGGAACGTGTTGGTCACCATTAGTCTTTATATTTTGTTAGATTGAAATCTACAATAAAAAGCTCTCAAGTTGTTGGTTTGGCGCTCATCTTTCTGATACCATATTTGCCAGCGTATAAGATGATCCCCTAATTTTTCTGTTAAAACATAGGTTTTGGGCTATACTCGTCTTATAAGACGAGTACAGCCCAAAATGTTTAAATACACTAACCTCCATGGCGGTATTCCTGAGTGTGGCTCGGGGTTAATTTTAAGTACCATAAGCGGTAACCCCGAGCCACACTCGGGATTACAGCGTAGCATCGCTTACCTTGTCCACGATCCCCGCTGTGTCCTCCGTCTTCCGTCCCTTGCGAGCGTCCGCGTCGCAGGGGGGCGGAACCGGTGGGAATTTTAAAAGGAAAAAAAAAATAGAACAAAAAAGGAAAAAATAAATAATATAATCAGACCGCTAGGGAGGCTAATCTGTCAGCCCGCTGGATGTGCGGTAATACTGTATGTGCGGTAGCTTCGGCTACACACAGTATACCGCGCTGAGCCAATCATGTACACAACCTCTGCCAATCCGAGCAGGCTCTGTATTCATTAATAGAATACATCGCTCGCCGTGATTGGCTCAGTGCGGTATACAGTATATAGCCGAAGCTACCGTACATACAGTATAACCGCACTTCCAGCGGGCTGACAAAGGCAGAGATGGGGCATGTCAGAGCAGGTCGGTTGCTAAATGTACAATAAATATGGTATACGCCGGATTGTATACCCGGCGTATAAGACGACCCCCGATCTTGTGGGATGTTTTTAAGTCTAAAAAGTCGTCTTATATGCCAGCAAATACGGTAGTAGATCTCAGTTCAGCCACTTAGTGGAATACACCCTTTTTGCAAGGGATGCAGCAGAAAATCCACCAGGCCTAAGACCCCCATTCACATGGGGCATTCTGGCACTCACGTGGGAAAAAAACCTACGGATTCTTGTCCATATTCAGATGCCAGATACCATGTACATTACATGTAGACTGCCGCTGAGAAGCCCCATTCCCACGGGGACACATGCCATGTTCTGAGATACCTGTGTCAGGAGCCCCTGGTGTTCCTGTTGAGATGTAGCCGCTGTATGCATTGAAGGTAATGATAGGGTTACAGTGGCTGCATCTCAAGGGGAGCACCAGGAGTTCCTCAATACATGATAGATCCCATTGCACTCCTGACTGGAAAAAAGACCCTTCAGATGTCAGGTGGGTGCCAAAGTGACTGCAGATGCCTCTGCGAATCAAATGCAATTGGTAGAAAGCCACTCACACTCCAATGTAATTCTTAGTCTATCTTGTTTATTGACCGTGGTTGCGTCACATTGTTTAATAGAGAACTGTGGGGTAAGTGTTTTTCCCCATAGTTCTCTTAAGGGTCACGGGAGGACATATTCTAGCGTCCTCCTGTGACCCACAGCTCAGTATATCGCGAGCTACAGCTCGCGGTATACTGAGAGCACCGCAGTCGGGAAGGATCCTGACGTTTCGGAACCATGTGGTCCCTTCTTCAGGCAAACAAAGCATGGTGAAGATTAACGAAGAATGAAGTGCGAGTGACTTTCTACCAATTGCACCAGGGGCTCCTGCCACAGGAATAACAGAACATGGCACGTGTCCCTGTGTGCATGGGGCCTAGCCCCCACTGTTTGACGATGAGAGATTAGTCCAGATCTTTTCTTTGGAGAAGTAAATACACGACTGAGGATCTAACCCATTCCCACACTATCCAAAATGTAAAAACGATTTGGCTAGACTTCTGCTTTATCAGTTCTCCTTTGACTTCGGCCTGACATGTGTTACCCTGCAGTATGCACAGGACCATAAGGATTTATTTTATAGAGCTGGATACGTCAGTACATATTTCTGCAGATGATCAAGAGGGTTCTGTCCATTCTCTTTAGTCAAAGCAATGCCTCCTAATAGTTTCTGGCTCTGCTCTGCAGTCCTCCAGATCTTTACAGATGTGCAACAATGCATGTTATCTCGGGTGCCATTCATGTCTTGTTTTTTTTTTCCCCTCCCCTGGTGATTTAGTGACACAAAACAGAAACTGAACAAGGTAGCAGTTTTGATGATGAGATTACAGCTAGCCCGGCTGGCTGTCTCCTGCCTCTAAACTGCACCTCTCTCTGCACATGGCCACCCTTGTCCTATTGTTTAGATGTTGCTCAACCTGGCCAGTTTTAGGTTACAGGATCAATTGCTCTGTGCAAGCCTGGTTTAAAAACCAAACTTTTGTCTGGGAAATCTGAACCCTGGGCCCGTGCCCCCAGAGACAAATCATTTGGAAATGAGACAGTTGTCATTGTGATACAGTGGATTTTCTTTTGTGAATTGAGAAAGTACAGTCTAATTGACCAAGAAAACACATTGCAATTACCACTTCCGCACTTTCCCCTCCCTTCTTTTAATTTGCGGCTCTTACAGGACTACTGAATTTCAGACGGAGCCGAGGCTTAGAAAATGTTATTTATTTTCTCTGTGGCTGTAGCAGTTTAAGCGCAGAGACTAATGGGCACTGGGTTTGATGATCTGCGTTTAGTGAAAGGTTACAGAGAACCCGACACAACTGGGACACACATTCAGTCTTATCCCCACACAGCTACCATCCTTTGTATCACTGGCCTCTTCCTTTTAGATTGTAAGCTCTCTTGAGCAGGGTCCTTCTAACCATCTTGTCTTGAATTGTATTATAACTGTAATGTCTTCCTTTATATTGTACAGCGATGCACAAACTGTTGGAGCTATATGAATCCTGTATAATAATTTATTTAAAAAAAACAAATTAAAATAAAAACATTTTCGGTATCGGTTTCGGCCTGACAATTTTTTCCATTTCGATTTTGTTTCGGTTTTTACATTTCTATTTCAGTGCACCTCTAATAATTATGTATTCATGATTACAGAGCTGCATTAAAGTGATATTAAAGACTTAAGGGTTTTAATCTATTTCAAATGCTTAATTCACTTACAATGGATGCTGCTTCTTGATGTTTGAAAGATTTAGTTTCCTGTAGAATCAGCTGGTCCCCTGAGCACCGGCCCTGATATCCTGTTTTTTGGGTGGCTCCTTTCTCTTGCAGTGTCCTATGGAGCCACCCTTGTGTGTGCTAGTAAGCTGTGTGTGTCTCCACAAACACACAGGCACAGCAAAGCAAGCGAATCTCCTGCTCTCGCTTCTCCAAGCTAGTAGATGGACAGCTGCTGGAGACTGATGTGTCCCTTGTGATCTTGTGCTGCAGAATAAGTTCAGGGAAGTGGAGCTGAGAGAGTTGGAGCTGTTCAGAAGCATGATGACTGTGTAAGTGCTTTGGCAAAAAATGTAAAGCAATGCTTTGCTGGGCAATGTATATTTGTTTGATCCAGGTTAATTATTGAAAAAAAAATGGGAGTTCAATACTTCTTTAATGTGTATCTTTATATCATCTTATAATTCAGCTTTAAATTACTGAATAGGTATACATATGAAAAATGTAGCTTTACTTTGGCAGAGTCTGACTCTCTTCGTGTAAGTCTGTCTCAGTCAAATGCACTTGATGGCATTGCCAACTACTTTCTGAAAAATACTGATTGCCTGGCTGTCATGCTGACCATTTTCGCTTCAAGAATTTGAGGCATTGACCCCAAACTAATATGGAGATAAAGAGATGAGATCCTAGGAATTCCCAAGAGATGAGATCCTAGGACTTCCCAAGAGATGAGATCCTAGGACTTCCCAAGAGATGAGATCCTAGGACTTCCCAAGAGATGAGATCCTAGGACTTCCCAAGAGATGAGATCCTAGGACTTCCCAAGAGATGAGATCCTAGGACTTCCCAAGAGATGAGATCCTAGGACTTCCCAAGAGATGAGATCCTAGGACTTCCCAAGAGATGAGATCCTAGGACTTCCCAAGAGATGAGATCCTAGGACTTCCCAAGAGATGAGATCTTAGGACTTCCCAAGAGATGAGATCTTAGGACTTCCCAAGAGATGAGATCTTAGGACTTCCCAAGAGATGAGATCCTAGGACTTCCCAAGAGATGAGATCTTAGGACTTCCCAAGAGATGAGATCTTAGGACTTCCCAAGAGATGAGATCTTAGGACTTCCCAAGAGATGAGATCTTAGGACTTCCCAAGAGATGAGATCTTAGGACTTCCCAAGAGATGAGATCTTAGGACTTCCCAAGAGATGAGATCTTAGGACTTCCCAAGAGATGAGATCTTAGGACTTCCCAAGAGATGAGATCTTAGGACTTCCCAAGAGATGAGATCTTAGGACTTCCCAAGAGATGAGATCTTAGGACTTCCCAAGAGATGAGATCTTAGGACTTCCCAAGAGATGAGATCTTAGGACTTCCCAAGAGATGAGATCTTAGGACTTCCCAAAACACTATAGGATTATTTTAACGACTAAATTGTAGCCAAACTTTCTAAACAAACTATCAAAATAACTGAAAGAGAAGAATTCTTAGACATAGAATGATGAAAACATTATAGTTCCCTATTTACTATCAGCCTCCATGAGATAAACAATAAAATTACTGTAGATACCCTTAGCAAAGCAGCTCTTCCTCCTTAACCTGCAGGCAGCAAGAAAAAAAAAAGAAGCTGTTTGGTGTGTTCACAAATGGCAGTGATCCCACAGAGTATAAATACTGTGATTTTTGTATTGATTGCTTCACATCAGACATCCTGACCTGAAGGTATTGTTTAAAAATAATAAAACTGCACGTCTCCCTCCATCTTCCAAATGTCCAATTCACTTTTAGTGGAAGATGAAAGAGACTGGCAGAATTATATCTGGACTGGCATTAAAGATTCTTTTTGGAAACCTTTGCTGGTTGTATTGTTATTATGCAATGTGCATCTATAAATAAATGTAGTGTTTCAGTTAAAGTGTATCTAAATGCAAAAACAATATACACAGTATGTAGGCAGCTGTATCTGTCCTACTTCAATTTTTTGGGGCATGCCCTTGGTTGCTCCGTAGATAAATGTCATCTGATGTCTAGGGGCATGTTTACTGTTGTGTATGGAACTCAACATGAAAGGTAACTGAAATGGATAAAATAAGAGCAATTCTTTATTTCAAAATAACATAAGTGAATGTACTACTACAAGCCAGTCTAACTAAAAACAACCTGGTTTGGCAACTCTCATCCTATGTGTGTGCGTGGAAAGTGGCATCTATTGTGATCATTATGATGGTGTCATAAAGGAGTACAACTATGGCAGCCTCCATATTCTTCTCAGTGTAAGTTTCTTTTAAGAAGTGGGGAGTATAGTCGGTATGTAATTGTAAAGACATGGAATGAAAAAGTAAGTGTTGATGTTTTGTGTTTTGGTGCCATCTAATGGTCAGGTATTTTGTTACATCTTTACAGTTTCTGTATGAAAAATTCCTATTGCTTTAGTGGCTCTTTGTTTGTATTTGCTTTAGTTTTTCAACCCATTCATTGGAAACATGTAGAATGTTGCCAGAGGAAACCCAAAGTGCAGTTCCATCAAACAGTGAAACTTTGGTTTTGTTGTTATAGAACATTAAATCACAGTGGATTCAGTTTGTTTTTTTTATACTGACCAACAAAAATGGCTTCATGTCAAAAAACACACCTCTGCAATATAATTAACATTCATTACAGTCAATTTTAATGCGTTATATGAATGGAGTTTCCGATTTCACTGTTGTTCCTCACCGGACTCAGCGGGTCTGGACTTCCTAATGCAGATATTGTTTTTTACCACGACACTGTAGGTCTGGTGTATTGTGTCCGCCCCACTAGTAGTGTATTGCTGGAAAAAGGACGCAATTTCCGTAACCAGATGCAATGTTTTTAAGATGGTTCTCCAATAAAGCTACAGCTCTACGCATAGATAATGCTGAATCCTTCTTTAAATAATCCCCTCTCCCCCCAATTCCTAAACTTACCTGTCCCCACTAATTGTAGATCTTCATTGTGTAGCCTGTTGGGAGCCACACGGCCTTCTCACTAAAGAGAGTCTCCCTTATGGGCAGCATGCGCGATAGAATCCCCATGCATTTCAATGGAAATGCCATCCCCCACCTTTAGTAAACAAGGAGTAGGGTAGGCCACCCACCACCCATAGAAACAAGGAGTAGGGTAGGCCACCCACCACCCATAGAAACAAGGAGTAGGGTAGGCCACCCACCACCCATAGTAAACAAGGAGTAGGGTAGGCCACCCACCACCCATAGTAAACAAGGAGTAGGGTAGGCCACCCACCACCCATAGTAAACAAGGAGTAGGTAGACCACCCACCACCCATAGTAAACAAGGAGCAGGGTAGGCCATCCGCCACCCATAGTAAACAAGGAGTAGGGAGGTGTGTGTGGTTATTTAGCCTCAACCTAACCACTGAACTATCACTTTCTCAAACAATTCATTCCCACACAGCTACCTCCTCATGTCCCCCTCCCTTTTAGATTGTAAGCTCTCACAGGCAGGGCCCTCCTTACCATCTTGTCTTGACTTGTATAGTAACTGTAATATCGTTTAGATATTGTAAAGCGCTGCGGAAACTGTTGGTGCAATATAGGTCCTATATAATAATCATCATCATTTAAAGAAGGGTAGCTGTACTAAAGTACTGTTTACCCTTTTTCCTTGAGCAAGCATGCACATCTGAAGACAAAAATTCTGACTTGCTTGCTTACGGTCAGTGCCCCCGAAAGCATTGAAGCATGACATTCTGGGAAGGTCAGCAATAGTAGCCCCATATTTCTTCTCCTTTGTAGAATCAGGTCTTGCTGATTGATGCATTTTGTACAATCTGATGTAATTTCTTGACAACCATTTGTTGCTTTTGTTGTTCTTTGCTACATTAGGAGTGTTGAGTATTGTTTTTGTTTGTTGGGACATAATCCTAGAAATTATTCACTTTTTGTTTGGTATGTATAAACACTGCTAATGTGCAAGATATATATTAAATCAATGTTCTGTGTGTTTTGTCTTTGTTCAGATCAGTAACATTGGGAAACTAAAGGATTTTCTCCTGGAGCACAGGAAGGACTATATCAATGCCTGCAGGTCAGCACTCTTTAATGTAAAATGATTTTTGTCATTTTCTTTTTTTTTTCAGTAAGGGAAACGTTGGCTATTTTGAATACATATTGTGACACTAAACTCAGACGTTAAATCTTAAAAATACATTGAGGGGAATTTATCAAAACTGGAGCAGCTGTGCATGGCAATCAATCAGCTTCTCTCTTTGATTTTCAAATCTTAACAACAAACCAAAGAGAGAAGCTGATTGGTTGCCGTGCACAGCTGCTCCAGATTTTGCCTGCTCCAGTTTTGATAAATTTCCCCCATTAACTTTTAACAAAAATGTATCAAATTTGTGTATCACTCGGCTGTAGATCCTCAAATCATCTCTGAATTGGTGCTGACACTGTCCTTCCTTCTGGAGGGTGGCTCCTTTTGTTCCCCATGGTCTCTGTGTCTGTTGTAAAGAAGCCACCGCTCCAAGCTCGCTCTAATGACGGACTGCAATCTCACATTTAGTACATGCCTACTGCTTGCTCATCTACACTTGCCTTTTTGGTCTACTAAACTCCCCCATGTCTCACTGCTCTCCTGGACACAAAGTCAGGCTGACCCCAATCCAAGAGACTTGCTTGCTTTGGAAACTGCAAACAAGAGAGCCAGTCTCTCCTTGTGTAATGCTGTTTTGTGGAAACCCAAATGCTACAGATCATAAGGATCTTCTGACATCTGTTGTGTTGTCCTTGGAGGCTCCATTCACACTATAGTTGAGGGGTTGACACTGACTGGGACCATAGGGCACCTCTAGGCATGCATCAGGTGTGCCCACGTCGAAAACGACCATTATGCTGCACATCATACATATCACTGCAAACATCAGAGTGCGAGCAGTTATTCTAGGGCCATCAATGACTGTTAACGTTAAATTGATAAAGTGTCGCCTATGGCCAATTCTGGGTATGGCCAATTTTAAGGCTTGACGTGTTTGGTGTCTATTTAACCGACGTGACCCCGTCTTTTATGTTTTACAAAAAAATTGGGTAATAATAAAGGTTTCATAAGATAATGTAGGAAAAACGTTTTGTGGGGGTTTTTTTCAAAATGTTCGGTACTCTTTTCTTTTTATTGTAAAAAAAAAAAACCAGTGGTGATTAAATATCACCAAAAGAAAGCTCTATGTATCCCCCAAAAAAGATATACAATTCATTTAAGTACAGCGTTGCATGACGGAATAAATTTCAGTCAAAGTACCGCAGCGCTGAATACTGAAAAATGTCCTGGACAGGAAGGTGGTTTAACACCCCGGTCAGCAAGTTGTTGAGGTATGTCAAAGCATTTTAGTGTCACTTTAAATATGTTCTTATTAGGGGAGATTGAAGTTTGTTTTTTCAGTCCTCAGATTGTGTCATCAAAGTCTGGTTAAAATGCAGTCATTCAGGACTGGGATTGAGTAGATTATATTGTTTATATATCATTCATTTTAAGTTAATGTGATAACTGAATGATTTGTACATTGTTTTGAAACATTCTTTACCTTGTTAATTGGATACAGGAAATTCCTTGTCCGTTGTACTTCCTAACATTGCACAGCAGAGTGTGCTGCCACAACATGTACATAAGAATTCTGCTGTTTCTAAGAACAAGATAAATGCCATTTATGATTTTTTGCAGATCAGCTTATGCTTTATGGAGAATATTTTTGTGTAGATATTTAACTTCTTTATCCCAGCCATGATGTGCTATCCAGAAAAGTCCTATGTATTGAAATGTTGCCATAAACACAGCATGGACCCGAGAGATCAAAAAACTGTTGGGCACTTTGCATGGCACAGTATGGAGTCTGTTTACTTATAAAAGAACTAGAGTGAGAGAACTCCTAAATACATTTTGTTCCCTTCCACAAATATATGAAGCAAGAAGAGCTGTGTATATGCAATGTATCTGATCTTCTAGACCACATGGCTAGAGTAATGTGTTGCTTGTGCCAACCCTGCTTCAACTCAACTTCCAATTTAATTGCACTTAATACAAGTGCATCAAATAAAAGGTGTGCAAAAGTTTGTTTTCTTTAGAAGCGGTCACAGCAGGAGTAGAAAAGTCTGTTCCCTGCTTGCATGTTGCAGAGAAGACCTTTTCTCTCTGTGTAAAAGCAGTGGTCTCTCTGCAGAGGTCCAACCCACCCCCTGCTGAGTCAGAGCTGGAGCCGTCCTCCTAGCAGGGAGAATGAGCTTTAACTCTGTGAAACGTTGGTGTGCAGGCAACCCCAGCGTCACAGTCCCTCCCCTTAAAATGAATCTGGTCATGTCAAGAGAGGACAATGGTGGTGAACTTGCTTGACCGTTAAGGTAATACAGTTGTGCTCATAAGTTTACATACCCTGGCAGAATTTATGATTTCCTGGCCATTTTTCAGAGAATATGAATGATAACACGAAAACCTTTCTGTCACTCATGGGTAGTGATCAAAAGTAGTGATCAAAAGTTTACATACCCTAGGTCTTAATACGGTGTGTTGCCCCCTTTAACATCAATGTCGGCTTGAAGTCTTTTGTGGTATGTGTGGATGAGGCTCTTTATCTTCTCAGGTGGTAAAACTGCCCATTTTTCCTGGCAAAAAGCCTCCAGGTCCTGTACATTCTTGGGCTGTCTTGCATGAACGGCACGTTTGAGATCTCCCCAGAGTTGCTCAATGATATTGAGATTGAGATGGGCACTCCAGAACCTTCACTTTATTCTGCTGTAGCCAATGACAGATCGACTTGGCCTTGTGTTTAGGATCATTGTCATGTTGGAATGTCCAAGTACGTCCCATGCGCAGCTTCCGGGCTCATGCATGCAAATTGTCCTCCAGTATCTTTTGATAACATACTGCATTCATCGTGCCATCAATTCTGACCAACTTTCCTGTGCCTTTTGTAGCTCACACATCCCCAAAACATCAGCGATCCACCTCCGTGTGTCACAGTAGGAATGGTGTACTTTTCATCATAGGCCTTGCTGACTCCTCTCCAAATGTAGCGTTTATGGTTGTGGCCAAAAAAGCTCAATTTTGGTCTCATTGCTCCAAATGACTTTGTGCCAGAAGGTTTGAGGCTTGTCTCTGTGCTGTTTGGCGTATTGTAAGCGAGATACTTTGTGGCATTTGCGTAGTAATGGCTTTCTTCTGACGACTCGACCATGCAGCCCATCTTTCTTTGAGTGCCTCCTTATTGTGCATCTTGCAACAGCCACACCACATGTTATCAGAGTGTCCTGTATTTCACCTGAAGTTATTTGTGGGTTTTTCTTTGCATCCCAAACAATTTTCCTGGCATTTGTGGCTGACAGTTTAGTTGGTCTACCTGACCGTGGTTTGGTTTCAACAGAACCCCTCATGTTCCACTTCTTGATTAGAGTTTGAACACTGCTGATTGGCATTCTCAATTCCTTGGATATCTTTTTATATCCCTTTCCTGTTTTATACAGTTCAACTACCTTTTCCCGCAGGTCCTTTGACAATTCTTTTGCTTTCCCCATGACTCAGAATCCAGACACGTCAGTGCAGCACTGGATGAACGATGCAACGGTCTGTCAGGAGGCCAGAAACTCATTGGCCTTTTATACACACACAATGATTACATGCAAACAGATCACAGGTGAGGATGGTTCCCTTTAATAGCCATTCACACCCCTTTGTGTCAACCTGTGTGCATGTTATCAGGCCAAAATCACCAGGGTATGTAAACTTTTGATCAGGGTCATTTGGGTAGCTTCTGTTGTCATTATGATTGGAAAAGAGTAAACACAGTTGATTGATAATAAATGGCTTCAGCCAAACACTACCCATGAGTGACAGGTTTTCGTGTTATCATTCATATTCTCTGAAAAATGGCCACCAAATCATAAATTCGGCCGGGGTATGTAAACTTATGAGCACAAGTGTATGAAAGGAGAACTATGGGGTCAGTGCTTTTCCCCATAGTTCTCCTAAGGGTCAGGGGAGAACACAAACAAGCGTCCTCTCGTGACCCAAAGCTCAGTACAGCTTGCGGTATACTGAGACGCCGCAGCCGGGACAGATCGCGACAATACTGTCTGGATCCACCCAGCTGCGGGATTGACAGCTGCGTCTCTCTATCCAGAGGCAGAGCCAGCTGTGCCCTCCCCCGTCCATTTCGCAAGTCAGCGCTGGAGGATCGGAGCGGGGAGGGGGGAATCCCTGCAGGGAGCCGTGAGTGACAGTCACGGCTCTCTGCAGGGATAGATCGAGAAGTGAGCGAGCGACGGTATGTGTTCGCTCACTTCCCGATCTACTGAGCCAACCTGTGACAGTTTCATTGTCACAGGTCGGCTCAGATTATGAGGCTGAGTGAAAATCACTCGCCTCGTAATTCTCCCTTAAACTCTGTCTTTTTTTCAATAATTAATCCAGAGAGAACAAATATACAGTGCACAGCAAAGTATTTATTTAAATTTTTGCCCAAACCCTTACAGTCATCATGTTTCCAAACAGTTCGATCTCTCTCAGCTGAGCTTCCCTGAACTTCCTGTCCAGTACAAGATCACAAGGGACAGCACACTCTGCAGCAGCTATCCATCACATACGATCACATGTGTTGTTTTGGCGTTTAAATGCAGTGGCTGTCACCCGATCATTAACTTGAACGGGTGACAGCTACCGCTTGTAAACGGCAGATTAGCCCTACTGCAAGGGTTAAACAAAATTTGCCTGAGTCCTGCTTTAAAATAAATCATCCTTATAAATCATATTTAGCCAAGCAAAAGGAAGAAAATAAGAGACGTTCATTGTAAGGTTTACACTTTTGTGTCAGATTTTTACTGTTGCCCCGGACCCCATTAGAGAGTCTTTCCCTAACTTCCTGTCTTTGTTACACCCATAAACAAATGTTGGCAGTGGTTGTCACCAGGACAGGAACAAAAAATGCATTGTCAGAAGGTCTGACCCTTCCCTACTCTACTAAAAATGTCATTTTGATTTTGTCTGTTCCTTCATTGGAAATCATTACTATCACTTTCCGCCCTGTCAGGAAGTGGTGAGAAATCTCTCCAACAGGGTCCAGGAATGGTAAACTGTTTGGTTATATGCTGGGATTATTATAGCTCCCGGTGTACTTGTGCGCCTCTCGCATGTAACCACTGAAGGCCTCATAGAGGGACCCCGGTGCTAAGGTTGTGTTTCCACCTCCCACTCCGTAGCTCTGGGGTTTATGAGATCTGCAGCGCTTACATCCAAGCGGCCCAGAAGTCAAGAATATTTTCCAGATGTAGAAGAAATCCGGCATGATGGAGCAATGGAATTGATAACTGCTTTAATCCTGGTAACTTTACTGTGCCTTGTGTAGGGTTTTGCCTTTATCATAGTAAACAAAGCCTAATGCAGCATCCCAGATTCTGCCCATTACTGAAAATCAGTTTTGTGTGGAATGACCCTTTAAGGCTAAAGGTTTCCACCTGTGGTGTGTTGAGTCCTCTTTTCTATCTTCCAACTTCCTGCTCTCATCTCTCATGCTGCCATTTACTGCTCCTATATCACATTTAATTTTACAGTTGACTGATGTGCCTGCTCAGAAAACGAGTGCAAACTATAAATGGATCTTTTTTTCCTATCTTCAAGTAAATGGCATTTTTTGGATCAAGGTTCTGTATCGGTGAATCTTCTAAAGTGGCATTTCCTCTTTGGGTGTCTGATCTGTCTGGTTTTATGTGGGTAACCTGGCATAGAATCGGCAGGAGATATTCAGATGTGCGCACTCACTGAGAAGCAGAGGGCCTTGTGTTATGAAGATGTTTTTATAGATCACTGTAGAGTTCTCGCTCATCTATACATATAGAATATCAGGCTGCTTTTTTAATCCCGGGCTAGCAGCGTACATTTTCCATTTCCAATTTCTGAAATGTATCTGATGAAGCGTCATAACCTTGATTACTGTGCTGACCTGCCATCAGGCTGCAAATGCTGTGTGTCTGCTTCAAGGCTAGCTTTCTTCATCATTGCCTAGTAGTATAGATACAAATTAAACTACATTGCCTATAGAGGTGAGTTTTAGGCCCCTATTACACTAGCATTTTAATCAGAGCTACCTGTCAGTTTTTTAGAAGCTCAATCATTAGATTGGAAGCTCAGTTTTAGTCTGTGGGCCTAGGGATGCGAAGGTACGCATGTCTGCTTACATCTGATTACCTGAGTCTGACTAGGTCTGAACATTTTCTTTTCAGTTTTCATAGAGGTAAAAGAATGTAAATAGACGCACCTACACATAGACTGACACGGGTCCCTTTTTTTTCCTCCATTACAAGATGGAGATAAACAAAAAACTGATGTCACAAAAGTGACTCCAATATAGCATGGGATCTGTACACTGATTCCCTGCTGTTTGGAACAGATGCCAACCGTGAAAACAACATGTAATGTAGCTTTACTTCTGGCCTGCATTTCCATCCTCGTCTCCCCTTAGCCATTCACACAGTACCATGTATTCTGTGAACTGGAAGTACAGCGGGCAGAAAGAAACATTTTAGGGGGTTGATCACTAAGGAGCAGAAGGATTTAGCCAAACATAGCTGTCTTGACCAAACACTGTTCAGCGCTAACCCTGTATTTATATATATATATATTTTTAAAGCATGGGGTTCCCCCACAAAGTCATACCAGACCCCCCCTCGGGAGAGCAGTAAAAGGGGCACGAGCATTTTAAATGCAGCACACCCCAATGCACGGTAAGTAGTTACACAGATGTAAATGGGAAATTATTCTTATTTAATGTTTTTACTGTTGTGGGCTTTATTGGGGTCTGAGCATACCCTTGATATTTGAAATGGAGAAACATATTTAGGACACAGAGCCCTCAATCGCCACTGCCGCACCACTAACACTGAAAAGGGAGCACTTTGTACAGAACGTTTCTTGTTCATTCACAAACGAAGAGATGGTAAACGTGCCCATTCATGTTTACTATCTCTTCAGTTATGAATAAATGCCGGGTTAGCACTAAACAGTGTTCCGTCAAGACAGAAAATGGGTCAGTAAATACGACACCCATATTTAATGATCCTCCACTGGCCATCATTGTTTACACATGTGATCATTGTGATTGGTTCACAGACATCACAAGGTACCGAGACAATTGTGTGACCTTCTAAGATGGAGATTAATGGAGCGTTTGCCTCCTTGCAGGTTAGTTTTGTACAGATGCCAATTTGCACTGCCCAGTGCCAACAGTAATGACACACATGCTGCCCCTATCTACCATTAACAGTCTTTGCACAGGTGGGATATAGGTAGTCTGACCTCAGAGGATAGCATTCTGCTCAGTGCAAGTGCCAAGGTGCAGACAGGTACTGCCGTTTTTTTTGTATGGCCAGTCCCCATCCAGAGCCCATGACTTGCCTCTAATGCCCCTAAAAGGCATCCACTCCTCCTTATGTTCTAACTTAGCAGGTCTGTATTACATTATGTGCACTTTGCCATCAGGCAGCATGATATCGTAGATTAGGCAAACAAAAGTTTTTAGTTTTTTTCCTGGACTGCATATTACCTGCTTTGCTCATGTAAAAAGGGACAGAAATGATACAGTGACGCTAAACTCAAGAGTTAAATCTTAAAAATACATTCAAGAACATTAACTATTAACAAAAATGTAGGTTACTTGTGTATCACTCGGCTGTAGATCTGATTGGTGCTGACACTGCCCTTACTTCTGGAGGGAGGCTACTTATGTCCCATGTCCTCCCCGTGTGTGTTGTAAAGTAGTCACCACTCCAAGCTCACTCCTGTGATGGACTACAATCTCAATGCAAATTAGTAAACTAAACGTGAGATTGTAGTCCATCACAGGAGTGATCTTGGAGCAGTGGCTACTTTACAGCACACACAGAGACCATGGGGGACAAAAGTAGCCACCCTCCAGAAGGAAGCACAATGTCCGCACCAATTCAGAGATGATTTGAGGATCTACAGCCGAGTGATACACAAATAACCTTATTGTTAATAGTTAATGTACTTGAATGTATTTTTAAGGTTTAGTGAGTTTAGTGTCACTAACTAGTACATATTCGTGATTTCAAGAACTCCCTGTTTTAAAACTGTATCCTGATTTGCCATTACTTTTTTATGCCTTGCACAATGCTTTGATTAAGGATCTTTGTTTTATTTGTCTTTTTCAGTCATGTGACCTCAAAGTATTCCCGTATGACTGACACAGAACGCGATCAGATTGATCAGGATGCGCAGACGTTCATGAGAACCTGTTCTGATGCTATCCAGCAGCTGAGAACAGAAGGTTAGTGAAAGTGTGTGGCTAGAGTTCCTCCATTCCAATTTAAGACCCTAATCAGTGGCTGTATCACTTGGTGATCAGAGCAATTTCAGGGGGACAAATTTTACTTCTTTTTCTGTTGCTGTTTTTGTTTACCTATATTATTTGTCTACAATTTGCTATTGCCACTGTATATTAGTCTCTATACTCATCTAGTGCCTGTCTCACATCTGTGTTGGTATGACTAAAGCTGGCCATACCCCTATAGATTATCTGCAGATTTTCTATGGTCAGATGGAAAAAAACAGATTCCTCCATGTACACTAAACTGTGTGGATGGAGGAATCTCCCGCTGGGCCAAGCTTCAGTATCTTGCTAGTGGGCCAAGCTTCAGTATCTTGCTAGTGGGCCTCGTTGGCTCCCAAAACACCTGAACAATGCCTGCATCCAATCAGATTGTTCAGGTATTTTGAGAGTCAGGTGTATAGGCCAGCCTAACATGTATTGAGGCTGCCTTGCTTCAAGTTTACTGCACTGTCATCATTTGCACGTTGAAATGTTCATCTTCCAGTCATTTCAGTTGGACAATTAATTTCAGTAGCCGCTTGACATACAGTGCAGGTTTGCACAATTCCATTAAAGCTGTTGAATTAATAATGCTGCTCTTTACCTAATGACGGACCACCCAAGGCTTGCTGGTATTGAGGGTTTACATGGAACGCTGTCAGCTACATCTTCTGCACCGACCTTGGAAATAAGAGCTGGGTTCCATGTTTCAGTGTTGTACGCAGTGAACACCGGACAACAGAGATAAGATAATGGGAATCTTTGTATCTACATTGTTGTCCACCAGTGGCAGATGTTACCAGTAAGTGATGCTGTGGGTAAAATATAAAATGTCAGCTATAAGTCACAGTAAAACCATAAAGCCTTCAGAGGGCGGTGGAGACTGCTGCCCATGTGAACAAGGCCTAAAAGAATGAGGGGCTTTTTAAAAATCAAAATAGTAGTAATCTATTGATTCATGTCATGGCATGTCATGCGTGTTCATTTTTATGATAGGTCCACTTTCATTTTCTTAATGGGACAAAACCTTTCAACCAATCTCCTGCTTTTTATATGCTTCAGTTTGTTCTTTAATAGATGGCCTTAGCTGTAGAACCTTCCTAAACATCAACCATTAGTCAGTGCGCTTGCTTTCCCATTCTTTCACTTCAGACTTTATGAGAACACTATAATATTGAACAGGGCAGGGTTATCCGGGGATAGAGGGCCATCTGAAGTCATTTTGGTTGCAGTTTTCTGAATGATTTTCCATAACAATGTCATACAGTCACCTGCACCTAGTGTACCGTTTCCTGTGCTGGCGTCTGTATTCCGCTCATGTAGCGGTGCAGTAATGAGAAACCATTTATTGATGAACTCAGCCTGTTCCTCATTCACACATTTACTGCCATTCCACATTCACTTAATACGCTTGGGAGATGTTAGTGGAAAGTTTGATTTCACATAAATGCCATGGAAAGAGAACACGCACATGATGTAGTCAGTACACATTGAGGCAGACGTATCTGTGCTTCTTAAATAATCACACTTAAAGCACAATTTTGCTATTTTAGAATATACAGGCAAATCAAGGAAATTAGTAAATATACCAAATAACAGCCTTTAAAAAATGTTGTTGTTTTTTTTTAGCTAGGCAAATTAGTCAGAGAGTTAAAGTGGAACTCCAGGAATTATGTTTTATGGAAACTTACATTTCAATCTAAGTACCCATATCTGATCCTTGTAGGGCCACTGGGGATGCTGAAAATCACTGTAGTAGTCTGCACTACATATAGTCAGCGCTGTTCTTGCGTCTCCAGCGGCTTCCTCTCTGCACACTGAGGATGTGGAGTTGCTCACTCTGCAATGCTGCCAATTCATGCCAATTCATGGAGCACCTTTTTTTTATGGATACAAGTAGTTCTCTGTTTGGATGTGTATGATGGAAACAATCTCCAACTCTTCCAATAAGACTTGTATGTATTCAATGAAAACATATAAGGTGTTCTGAATGACAGCAGTGCGAGCAAGCGACTCCCTGTGTGCAAAAGGTAGGCCACTGGAGCCGCAGCCGGAAGAGACCAGCTATCACTTTTTGTAGCGCCAGCTAAAGTGAATTTTTAGCATCTTCAGCGGCTTTCGCTTTCTGGATCAGATATGAATATTTTTATCGAGCCGAGCTGGACCAATGTAAGTATGCATAAAAGATCATTCATGGAGATCAGCTTTAACCGTTACATATGGGACACCGCTAGGTTTAGCCTGGGCATCTAGGTATTGATGAACCCAGTGACAAAGTAATTAAACCATTATAATGCACAAAGCCCTCTGCATACGGAATTATGTCAGAGGATTTGGATTTAACAAAAACCTTGTAATGTGATAGCCTACCTAATCAGTTAATCAACTACTCAATCAACCAATCTATTCTGTAACTATTCAGCCTGGAAAAAAAAATGGTGTGAGTAGCAACTAATCATCTGCCACATATAATTCCTGCAGCCCAGGTTTAAAAAGATTTCTGCAGCCTATACTTTTTTATTTCTTTTTCAGAGTGCTTCAGCTATTAAACATTAAAAAAGTGGGGCAGTCCTGTCCTTTCCTGCCTCACATTTACCTAAAAACTCCTTTTACATCACACTAGTGATTCTGGTGAGAACTTGCCAGCAACAGGATCCCTTAAAAGTGCAAATAGAACGCTTGCCTCCTCGCTCCCTTGCTGGCTGGATGAGTAAGGCGGCGCTCCCTCGTTAAAGGTAAGTCAACCGTGAGAGAGTGATGCCTTGCTCATCCAGTCAGGACAAATAAGCATGTGAGTGTTTGACTGCCCTGCTATGCCCTGTGTACCCTTGGCAATGTCACTAGCAACAGGATCAATAGTGTGACATCGGCCTAACACTAAAGCAATAAAGGGTACACTTGCTCTACAAAAATCCTAAACGTCAAGTCCTCTTTGTGTAAGCCGGGGTGCTGCGCTTGGTTGTGTGTGATCCACCTTTTAATTGGTCTTTAAGTTGTGTGAAAATGTGAAAATATCACAAACTAAATACAGTGCCACTGATCAAATCCTAATTGCGGCTGTATACTGAAAATACAAGTCGAAAAAAGGAAGGTAAATGTGTTCGTGAATAAATATTAAATATTATGTTAACAATGTAAATATCGCAAGATATGTGTTGCATATGTAAATAAATAAAATATTGTCGTGTGGAAACAAGTTATATTGTGAATAATAAATAAATAAAATCTGGTTGAAAAATGTGTAAATGGGTGAATTATTCCATCTGGCAATCAAAAATTAGAAAATAAAAATATGAATAAAAATGGAATAAAAACTATTTGTATGGCCAGTCAAAAGCTACAAGCCAAAGTGCACAAAATTCTTATAAAAACACATCTACTGATATAAAAGGTGAATAAAATATAGTGTATATAGAGGTGTATGATCGGGGATTGTAAGCAGCAAGATACTATTTTCCTCCGAGCAGCATTGGAAGTCAAGTGTCTTTTACTTATAGTTCTATTGATGAGTCCGCAGAGGGAAAAATTCTTCAATAATAGTCTCTCTGCCCTCTCCTGCCGTCAGGCTGCACTTCCTCTCATCGGCGGTGTTTAGACAGCCTCCAGTATGGATGGAGAACCCTCCTTATTATTCACAATATAACTTGTTTCCACACGACAATATTTTATTTATTTACATATGCTACACATATCTTGCGATATTTACATTGTTAACATAATATTTAATAATATTTAATATTTATTCACGAACACATTTACCTTCCTTTTTTCGACTTGTATTTTCAGTATACAGCCGCAATTAGGATTTGATCAGTGGCACTCTATTTAGTTTGTGATATTTTCACATTTTCACACAACTTAAAGACCAATTAAAAGGTGGATCACACACAACCAAGCGCAGCACCCCGGCTTACACTTGATCACGTTGATAGATATTGCTGCAGCTGGTTAATTTCTGTAAATATATCCTAGCGCAACTACCCTGGTTACAGTCAAGTCCTCTTTATTGGTCTGACAGAAAAGGTTTCACAGTGTAGAGCAAGGTTTCGTAACACAATCAGGTTCCTTCCTCGGGCAAACATTGCGACGGACGGATGGAACCTGATTGTGTTCTGAAATGTTGCTCTACACAGTGAAACCTTTTCTGTCAGGCCAATGAAGAGGACTTGACTTTTAGGATATTTGGAGTGCCAGCGTACCCTTTATTGCTTTATGGATTGATTTGCAGCGCCATCCGCAAGCACTGTTGCACCCACTTGGGGTTTACTCCACCGCTTAGGATTGCAACAGGACTACAACACGATTGGCCTAACACTGCCCCTCCCATTCACCTTTCCCTGCAACACATTGTAAACAGCTACATCTTTTAATGAACACATTTCAAGTTTATGCAGTCATTGGTTAACATACCCTAATCCAGGTTTTAGGATTACACAATTAAAAGTTGTCCTGTACCCAGATCATGCACATATATTTACATATTCTAATCAAGCACTTCAAAACTAGCCCTCATTCACGCCTGCCAGCCCTCCAATGTAAACAACCAGCAGGTGTTTTTAAAGCTGACCATTCGGTATAAAGCTGACCATTTGGTATAAAATCTGATTGCTCAATTTCCTGACCATGCTGACCAATGGGAAGCGCTTCTGACCACGCTGACCAGTAAGAGGTGCTTTTTGCTAAGAAGTTGATCAGTGAGGTCAGGTGACTCGCCATTTGCCAGCGAAATTTAAAGAACATACCGCAGGCCTGCAATCCTGTGTGTATGTCTGACCGGTAGATAGCCCAATATACAGGGCGGGTGCCGGAGTAGCAGCAGATGCCTCTGCAAACAATGTACAACCAACGAAAAAGCTGTTCGCACTCCTATTCGATGTCCATTCAACTCGTTTATTCGCTCAAGGGGTATGACATCTTAATGCAACGTTTCGGAACCCAGAGGTTCCTTCATCAGGCAAATAAAACACATGACCCAGCGGGGAGGAGAGAGAGAACAGATACACCACTGTATCGGCCAAAAGATGGCACTTTCGGCATTATGTCAAAAGTGCCATTTTCGGCCGATATATCGGTGCATCCCTAGTTCCTAGTATAATTGCATTTAAAATATCAGTTTTATTCTATTTTTATAGTATGTACAGTACATGACCGAGAAGGGTTTTCTACTATAAAAACAGTTTATATTGATTTTTTTTTCTTATTTGCAGCAAGCAAAGATACAGTTTCACCTCAGGTGAAAGCACATAGAAATGCCGTCTTGGATTTCATTGCAGACTATTTAAAAAGTAGGTGTTACGAGAGGTCAGTCTTGCGGTAGATTATAAGTTAGTTGCCGTCTTGTCTATTAGTTTGCTGCTAATGGAATATTTCCTGTCTTTGTAGGAGTGTGTAAGCTATACTCGGAGCAGCGAGCCATCAGAGTCAAACGCTTGGTGGACAAGAAAAGATTGTGAGTATCCATTCAGTGAAGCAGTACAATCTAATGAGCTGCACAGCCTTGGTCTAAATTGGCTGCAGCGCTTACTGGCTTCATATTAATGATGTGCCCATTAATTCACATCAGAATCCTCAGTTGATGGTCTGTGTTAAATGGACTGTGTTATCAAGAAAGAGATATGTACAATTTATAGGACACCAGTTCTTAGGAAGTATGGTGTGCCATCATTAACCTCTCTTTCTGGAACTACTATGTCCCTTGTTATAATACTGATCCATTGGCTTCAGTACTTTCTAAGTCGCTGACCTGGAACAAGTATGCGAATTGGGAGTTCTGATTTTAGGCTGACTTTCTTCATCTGTTCCAGGTCAATGTCTCACAGTATTGACAGGCAGTTATCATATTCTCAGAAGGAGGTCGGCAGTGACTGCCTCTGTATTTCTTTCAGTACAGGTTTCCACTTTAACATATCGGCCTGTCATTTGGTCTGGCCAAAAAAGTCACATTCTAATATTTTGTTGGAATGCCTTTAGCTTTGACTACGGCACATATTTGCCGTGGCATCGTTTCCATAAGCTTATGCAATGTCACAACATTTATTTCTGTCACCTTTATTTTTCACCAAGATCTTGTAGTGTTGATGGGAGAGTCAGACTACTACGTAAAGTCTTCTCCAGCACATCCCAAAGATTCTCAATGGGGTTAAGGTCTGGACTCTGTGGTGGTCAATCCATGTGTGAGAATTATGTCTCATGCTCCCTGTACCACTCTTTCATAATTTGAGCCCCATGAATCCTGGCTTTGTCATCTTGGAATATGCCCAATGTGCCATCAGGAAAGAAAAAAAATCCATTGATGTTTAACAAATGAGAAGCTACTCACTGCATCAGTTAGGGTTGAATAACTTGTTGCCAGATGAAACATATTAAATCCTGCAGTAATTATCCAAGTTCACGAACTAGAACCTTCTTGGCAGGATCACCAGATATTACCCACCCACCACTGTTCTTTACAGTCGACCTATTCTCCGATATTCATATAAAGCCCTGTGCACAGTCTTGTGGATTTCATAAAGTGTAAAAGACGCTGAAATACTCACCTTTCATGGAGAGAATGGTCAAGTCTGATCATTTCATCATGTGATCTTTGTTGAAGGCGGGATCAGCCAATCTAACCTCCAATCCTCCCCTTAAGCAGAGATCACATGATCAAATCCTCAGACCATCAGACGTGGCCAGCACCATAAAGCAGCATTTTCCAAGAAAGGTTATTTTCCATCCTTTCTATTACTTTTTATATATGTGTGCCAGCAGGTCTGTTTGCATGGCTATTTGTTGACATCTGAGCGCAGGTTCACTTTAATATTTGGATATTCTGCCCTGAGCGTTTCCCTTCAAGATCCGGGCTTTGTCCAATGCTGCAGATGGATCTGAGATGCCTTTGGAGAGATTCCCTGGCTCAGAGTTCCTGAATAGTATCGGAAGCTGGTTATCTGTTACCTGATTTACAGATGAAGCGTGCTCGTCGCACTGCAGTATTACTCGGCATCTCTAATACATTTAAATATTGGATGAAGATCAAACATTTCATTCAGAAATGCACACTGGCTCTCTGCAACAATGTGCGCACATAGATGTGGACGTCTACAGCAGAAGATAAAAAGACCTTTACAAATGGACCATATTCCACATCAAAACCATCTCTGCGGAGCGTTAAAATATGTGTTTGCTGTCCTCCCGTAGGGTATTAGAGGAGGCTTAATGCAATAATTAGAAATGCTTTTATCACATTAATAGATTTCCTTTGTGCTAAGGCTTGAGAGGCATTTTGTTCCTTTTCAATAAAAAACTATTATACTCCATAATTGAGATGGTAAAAAGAAGAAATGATGTGATTGGAGCTGTAATGGGAAAGTCTATTATTTCCACACTCTGAATATGCATGGTATTTTCCCTTAATGTAATCCTTCCATTACTGAATACATCCCTGGTCTGCCTGACTCTATCCTTCATTGCTCATATGAGGATACATAATTGAATAGAGTTCAATATTCTTCCAATGACTTCCTGCTTTCCAGAACTAGTAATAATACAAGGCTATTGGGTTGATTGATGAGCCTAGTGGTAGAGGTGGCTGTGCAGGAACCTGTAGCAACCAAACATATCTACTTGGACTCATTTAGATTCATTTGTCTTCTGTTCTTTATGCGACATGTTAAAGCCCAGCTGCAGACAAAACTTTTAGGCCCCATTCACACCAGGGCGGTTCGGCCGCACGGATCCGCCGACATGAACGATCCCATACATTGCTATGGGGACCGTTAATGCGACCGTGCGGGTCAGCGCGATCCGAACTGCCCCCCAGCAGAACTGCTCCCTGCATATTATTGCAGCGCTGATCAGTGCAGTTTCCATACAGGTTTCAGCGCTGAAAAGCAATTAAAAACTCCCAAAACCTCCCTTGCGAGATCAGCGCGGTAACTGCGCTGATCCGCTACCGTCCTGGTGTGAATGGGCTCTTACTCTGAGTAGCATGAGAAAAAGATCAAACTTGTATTAGATTTTAAATTCTGAGTGTGTCCCAGTAAAGGAAAATTGTCTTCTCTTCCTGTTATCACTGATACCCATCACCTGGACAGGAAGTGAGGGCATGTCTGCCTCGCAATAAAATGCCAACAGGGGTTCAAAATCTTTCTTACTTTACTAGAAATAGGTTTTTATTGCTGTCAGTATTTCTTTTAGGTGGGGGAGTTCCCATTACTTCTTGGTTTGTATGAGACCTGTCAAACAGGGGAAATGTGCCTAATAGGGACCCGGGCAGCAAGATGTTGAGTTTGCCAGCCGGCTACCCTTCCCTGACCCAAAGGGTCCTCCTCTTTGCCTTTTCTCTGGCAGTTCCCCACTGTGATGTAGAGAGTGAGGCTGACATGATGACATTAGCACTGCTTTCGTCATCATTATATTGTGATGGTGGTGACACCCCATTAGGGAAGGCCCATGACTCCCTATGCTCACAGGATGTCCTCAGTCTTCCAGGTTGGATGACCCCTAGCGAAGAGGACAGAAATGTAGTACTGTGGTTGAGAGCCATTGATTTAAGGTATGGTTTTTTTTGTGTTTTAATAAACAAGCTGGGGGACTATTAAAAAATTACCCAGGAGTTGGGCTTAAATCCTATCATGTATCATAAAAAAATTAGGGATGTACCGATATATCGGCCGCCAAAACATATCAGCCGAAAATGCCACTTTTGGCATAATAATTTTCTGGCCGATACAGCAGTGCATCCGTTCTTTCTCTCCTCCCCGCTGGGCGCTGCTCTGTGTCCGAGAGGAGAGAAACTGTCACAGGCGGCCGAGCGATGCGGGAGGAGAGCGCTGTGAGCGGCCAGCGTCTCTCCTCCCACACCGCTCAGCCTCCTGTCACAGATCGGGAGAGTGGTGTGTGGGCGGAGACAGCCAGCGCTGTCACAAAAGGCTGAGCTCTCCTCCTGCACCGCTCGCTCAGCCTCCTGTGACAGCGTGGCAGGATGGAGAGCGGGTACAAGCAGTCAGTGATCAGAGTATGTTTACTATATCCTCAATTATGAATGAATGGGAAGTGATCTACATCACCTCCTGTTCATTCATGATTGTGGTTATAGTAAACATACTCCGGCCTCATGTTATAAATGAACAGGAACACTCAGTATAGAGGATTATTCTTCATTGATAACAGGGGCTGCAGAAAAAGAAATTGAGGACCCTATGTCCTCAATCTCTTTTTCTATTTTAAAAGGGAAATATCAGGGATCTCTTTAGACCCCCTAATATTTCCCGAAAGCCCCTAAAAGTAAAGTAAAAAAAAATAAAAAATATTTAATAAAAAATAAGTAAATATAAAAAATTCAAACGTTTATAAAAAAATAAATAAAAATAAAATATTTTTAAAAAATTTGATAGGAATTTTTATTTTTATTTCGGTTTTGAAATTTTAATTTCGGTGCACCTCTAAAAAATAATTACACATATTCTTCTAAACCACTGTGGTAAATACTTGAATCAGTTTGTTTATTACTTTGCTGTAATCCCCTTCACAACATGACTGAGGCTGGGGGAGGGTCCAATACATGAAAGGTGTCTGGGGGGTCTATTTATAACCAATATGTAGAGTCATTTGCCCTACAAATCTTTCTGAACATTCGGTGTCTGTGCGAATACAAGCAAAAAACAAACGTTCTAACATATATTTTCTTTTCAGCTGGAATGCATGTAATGCAATGTAATACATATTTCCTATGCTCTTTATCTCGTGGCCATAATGTAGTATTTGCATACAATGAACATGAAAATAAAACATATCCAAGAACATTTATTATTTGCATCTATTCTCAGAGAACGAACGTTTATAAAGATTTGTCGGATGAAAAGCTTTGCAAATTGGTTATAAATAGACCCCCCGGAGTTACCACTGATCATACTTATTCATCTGATCCATGAAGCTGAACTCCCTGCAGATATAAAAGACAGAGATTAATGCAGCCCTGTATTCATTAATGAATCATTTAACCACTTGCTGTCCGGAGCAATTTCTTAATATTTGCACACACAATAAAATCTAAATTTCTGCCTTGAAAACAGCTTATAAACCCCCCAAACAATGATATATTTTGTGAAAGCAGAGGCCCTGTAGGATAAAAAAGAAATGCTAGTTGCAATTTTTTATGTTGCACGGTATTTGCGCAAATGTTTATCAAACCGGTATTTTTAGGATACAATACACTAAAATTAAATTTAGTGCACAGAAACAGAATATGATACACAATTTTCTGGTAAAATGGGGTCACATCGGGTACATAGGTGTGGCGCAATTTTTGTTTTTGCACACCCGGTGCGCGTTTGCGGTTGTATGTGGAGGCGGGGCACTTTAAAAAAATGTTTTTGCTTTTTTTTTTTTCCATATGTCACTCTAATTTGTTTTGTTTTTTTACTCTTAACTTTATCGCTATCAGGTCGGGAGCTAATAAGCAACCCTATGTAATTGCAAATATGATGTGACAGGTCCTCATTATGGAGACATCAGGGGTCTTTCAGACCCCTGATATCACCTAGGGACCCCAAATAAGCTGATGAAGCAGCAATCTGCTTCACTAGCTTCTCCTGGCTACAAGAGCCGGAGAATGTGCCCAGTGATGGAGGAGAGATCAGCGGCTAGAAGATTGCTGATCTCCCTCCAAATGATGAGGGGAGACCCACCGTGCCAGTCCCAGGCCCACACGGGGGACAGCAGAGCCTGGGGTAGCCAGCGGTGGAGGAGGGGACACACACATTCAGCCGCACGGTACAAGCGATTGGGTGGCTGTATAGCTGCCAGATCACTTGTATCTGAACAGCCATCGCTGGCTGTTTAAAATGATACCAAGAACATGGCTGCTGCAGCAGCTGTGTTCTTCATATAACCACTTCAGGACAGGACATTTCTATACAGCCACCCGCTGGAAGTGGATAATGTATTTTATGAACATCTCAGCAGTGTACGTACCCTAAATTTAACTGAGAATCAGCCTCTCACAGTCCCTGTACAGCAGAGCTCAGACTGAGAGAGGGAGGGGCTGCACAAGTAGCCAGTCAGTTGTGCTGCAATGCAAGGAGAAGAGCACCATTCTGTGCTTCTCCTTTTACTGTCCAGATATAGGGGGAAGGTTGGGAGGAGACCTGTCTGTGTTACTAAACTGCAGCCTAGAACAGTTGGGTCTTCTCCCTGGCCAGGCAGGGCTGTGCTCTGTGGAAGTGCTGTGTAAATCTCAGGAGTGGATGGGCAGAAATATAAAATCATTTGGCAGGTAAAACAGCTGTCATATATGCATGTTATTTGTTTATTTAGTTGTGTGCCTGGAGTTCAGCTCCCATATATAGTATGGGAAAGTTACTCGCATTCCAGCTTCATTTGTAGTCAGTATGTCGTGTCACATCATAATAGCGACGTTTCGGAAATGCATGGTCCCTTCTTCAGACAAACAAACACTCTTCGCAAGTAATTTAACCACTTCCCGGCTGGGAGCTCGCTGGATCTGAGCGCGCGTTTGTAAACGTGGCGCACGCGAGCGGGAAAGTGGGCAATTTTAAAAACACCAATGCCTGTTTACATACACATACACCTCTGTGATGGGATCAGGGGTAGATTGGTACACGAGCTCCCTCCGGTCCCCTTTCTGCTGTCAGAATGCGGAAGTGATGTATATTACATCACTTCCGCATTCTTGTGTCACTCTCCAGCTTCAGAAGCTGGGGAGAAGCTGATGAAGCAGATCTCTGCTTCATCAGCTTCTTCAGGGGGGGTCCTAGGTGACGGGGGTCTTGGAGATCCCTGATGTCTCCATAAAGAGGACCTGTCACATCCTCTTTGCTATCACATAAGGGGGGTCCCTAGCCCCCTATGTGATAGCAATAAAGTTTAATGGAAAAAAAAATTAAAGTTGCAGAAAACAAGTCACACATTAAAAATAATTTTTAAAAAATGTCAAAAATGTTAAAGTCCCCACCCGTACATACACGCATGCAAACATACGTGCGAAAATGACGATTGGGCCCATTACGCCGCACATGTTGCATATGACAGTGACACAGCTTTCTTTGTTTGGCTTTGGGGGTTCTTCAGATGTCTTTGGCAAATCTGGGCTTCTGGTGATTAAGCTTCTTCCAAGCCACGTCTGATTGAAGGCTGCCAAAAGAGCCACTCACGGAGCAAATTTTGTCCATCTTTTATCAAAAAGCAGCTGAAATTTAGGCTAGCCCTACTGCAAGGGTTAACTGGTCGTTTTAGTCTAGGGGCCGGAATATAGGAGATATGCTCACCTGATGCTCGGTCCTGCAGTGGTCAGCGCTCGCCTCTCCCTCACCACTGCAGCTGGGGTATGTCCCTCTGCGTCCTCACATCAGGTGAATAGATTGCATTAGACCTGATGATGTCAGTGGGGCTTAGATCACCAGAGCTCGGAGGAGAAAAGGCTGCGGGGACCGGTCTAGCAGCCAGAGAGGATCAGGTGGGTATATTTTCTTTATTTTAGCCCCTAGACCAATATGAGCAGTTAACCCTTGCAGTGCGGGGTGATCCCAATGCTAGGGTTAATTTTTTTTGATTCCTGGAGCTCTTAAGTGTGGTACATAGTCATGTTTTGTGATTTCCACAAAAGTCCTATATTTATAAGAAGAGTTCTGCTTATTCCTCGGATTCTAAGTAATGCGTTCAGGACTCCCGGGCTCTCTTATGGTTCAGCTTTATTCTGTGTTTTGTCTGCAGATCAAGGTTAGAACCAGAACAGATCCACAAAGCGAAGACATTGCCCTCAATAGAGACGATTACCTTTGTGAATACAGAAGGAAAGGAGGAAGGCAAGCCAGCAGGAGAAGAAAATACAGGTGAAGTATGGAGTATATGACGTCAGGAATTCCTGCTGCTTTTTCCACTCACAAGTGGCGTTTTGCATGAGCATAAAATGTTTTTTTTTCTTGTTTTTACATAAAATGGAGATGGGTCAGAATCTTTTGTTAAATATTTTTTATAATTTGTGTCATATCTCCTTGCAATTCTCCTGCAGTCTCTTTGCATCCACTGTCAGTTGTGCTGTTGTGCCTTCATTTCTCAAGGCCAGTTCACTGTATATGACAACGGTGCACCATGCCTGTGCAATGTGCGCTGACAAAGCCATTTGTAGTTTCCATTGACAGAATGATAATGCAGGAAAACAGCTGGAAGACGGGAACAGAGTGTTGTCCCCTTATAACCGGAAGTACTGAACAATGACCTTTATGGCAGGATCACCTGATATTAATTACATTGAAGCTACAGATTTAAAAATACTTTTAAAATTACATTAACATGTGGCAGGGATGCCTTGCCAATGTCATTTGGCAGCATATGGCTAGGGGGATGATTAATAAATCCAACTCTATGTAAACTCTATATTTAAAGAACTCCGGGCAAAACGTTTATTGACTCTTGCAGTGGGTTTACCCTCCCACTGCAAGGGTTAAATTCCTGTTTTTGCCTAGGTGCTAAAATAAAAAAATGTTTACTCCCCCAATTCTTGGAGCCAGCTTAGTCTTAGACCAATCCTTCCAGCCTCACTTCCCCTCCGCTGCAGCAGTCTAAGGTCCAAGAGTCATCAGGCCCAATGTCGAGGGATGTTCAATGCATTGCTGCAGTGTAGGAGGAAACAGGCTGGAGGGAGCACTGTGACAGCTGGCCAGCTCTGAGGTTCGGGTGAGTATAACTTTCTTATTTTAGAATCTAAACAAAAACGAGCAGTTTAAAGGGACAACACACTGTCCCTGTCTCCCAGCTCGCAGTGCGGGGGTAGCCCCACTTTAAGGGTTGGTAAAAGTTTTGCCTGGAGTGCTTCTTTAATGATGGCTATATTAAAGCTAGACTATTCTAAATTAGTGTAGACTAATGAGGTCTACCTATGATGCCAATTACAGGTCTCTCTCATCTTTTTAAGTGGGAGAACTTGCACAATTGGTGGCTGACTAAATACTTTTTTGCCCCACTGTATATATATATAGATATCTATATATAGATCTATATATATAATTTTATTCGTAGACATGAAAAGCAATACAAGTTCCGTATCATGAATTAACCATGCTTGCATTCCCATCTGGACAGAGAGGACGGTGTCTGACACTCAGAGTACTTCAGGTCTTTGGGATGACAGTCTAGGAGAAGATGAATTGTCCCCAGAGGAGATTCAAATGGTAAGTTATTTTCATTTGAGATTCAATTCTTAGTACAAGTATATGTAGGTGAAGTAATTTCTCTGCACTGTATGGTATATTCTCTCTTCACAACACCTTACATCTACTTATATCCATGCAGTCAAATCGGCAAGAGCAAATTTGAGAGCTGAAATGGGAACAATATTATTCCTTCTAATAACTGATAATGTCACTGTCGGATTCAAGGCTCCCTACAAAGAGAATTATAACATACAAGGGGTAACCAGTAACCCTGTAGATATGCGTGACTCCTTGACTAGCTCACAACTGTCTGGCAGGGATGCGTAGATCATATGCAGGAAGGGGTTTTTTTTTCTTCAGGAGGCGGAGCTGCAGCATAGGCAGGCCAAACAGCATGGAGCCAGCTCCCCGGACAATCATGAAGCTGGGCGGCAAGTCATTACCTGCTGCCCAGCTTCCTTGTTGCCCTCGCGGCACTGCCAGAGGAAATCTCCCTCTGACCAGAAGCTCCAGTATCATGGTAAGTATCGGAGCATTTGAGTACGGGTACACTGTGGAATACTGCACAAGTTGTTTTGTGGAGTAAATGATAATGTTTCAGAATTGAAATTTATTTTTTTGGTCGTGACTTAATGAACAAGGACAAAAGTGGGTCTTGAGGTTACACTGGTTAAGAACCACTGCACTAGAGTGAAGGATTGCGTTACATAGAGATCATCATTTTAGGGCTGCTAATGTAAAGCTATAAGGAGGGCAACATAACATTGACAATAACATGTTGATGCTTTCACTTCTCCGCTGTAAGACAAGCGAGTGTCTCTAAATCTACTTTGGATTTGTAGGGGGCAACATAACCTAGGACTGTCTGCTTCTGCACTTAGAACACGACATTGTCATTGAAAAGAAAGGGTCACAGTGAACTGGGCTGGAGAAGAGAGAGCAGTGCATTTAATATGGTCAATTGGTCCATTTTCACTCTTTATGGTGGTTTTACACTGCCCATATCTTGTGTTGTGAACATATAATTCTGAATTAAAACAATGTTCTGTGCTAAATATAACTACAGACTCTTAACGTCTAACCAGCAGCTGTATAAAATAGCAACAATTGATATATTGCCTTAAACAAAGACATACAGCGCTTCTCCCTAAAATCCCTAAATACTGTAATGTGCAAAAATCATTGTATACTTTATATCATACAGAAATGTGAACAAATAATACATTATTTTGTGCAAATGACATATGAAACAAATGCAATGTTTGTGTCTGGTAATAGTATAAATTCCATAATATAAAGTATTTTTTGGGGAAAAACTGTGCCACAAAACAACGATCACAATGGTGCAGTTTCTAGAAAAGTGCTGATGTGTCCATCGACCACAGAGATCCCCGATTAGGCTCACAAATTTCCATTCACCGCTTAAATAATAAGCAGTTGTAACACAAAGAGAAGGTATCACCTTCTTCCTTACTCTGTCACCATCATAAATAAGAGCAGAAAAAAAATTAATTTAGATCCTTGGTTCTCAACTGGTGGGTGGTGACCCAAAAGTGGGTCGCGACCCTGTGTTCAGTGGGTCGCCACATGCCTTGTACTTTTCTAGGTGAGCGGTTTCTCTGCCTCCCCCTAACACAGCACTGTCGGTTTTCACGCCAAGCAGCCATTCAAAATATGCTGTACAGCACTGAGTGTCAGCTTTAGGTGGGGCAGGCTGGGGCTATGGGTGTAAGGGAGCTCCATCCATACGTGCATTGCTTACAGTTCCCTCACATATCCTGTAGAGTTGCCTGGACCGGAGTGACATCATATTCTGGCTCCCAGCACCTCTACAGGGCTTACAAGGCAGCTGAACAAGCAATGCATATATGGATGGAGCTCTGTCACATCACAGCAGCTCACACTGGACCCCAGGCTGAGGATCCTCTCCAGTTCTCGTAAGGTATGGAGACTGGGTGGACCTTAAAAAAAAGTGTGTATGTGAGTGTGTATGATTGTGTCTGTGTATGTATGTCAGTGTTTTTGAGGGTCTGTTCACACTAGTACAGTGCATCAAACTGTACCACACAATCACACCTACCTGCATTCTGGTGTGGGAGGTGTGTTGCGTTGCCATTTATTTGAATGGTACCCCAAACGCACCTCCCACCCAGAGTTTGTACGCCCCCACCAGAACGTGCAGCACCCTAATGCCGTTCATTCCATTGCATTGCGACTTTGGTTGCGACTTAATGGCCAAAGACAAATGTGGTTCCTGAGGTTACACAGGTTGAGAACCGCTGGTTTAGAGAGTTAAAAACAATGTAGAGTTACTTCCAGGCCGACCATGGGGAGCAGAAAAATAGGTAATTGAATCAAATAACATCATGAGAATGGAAGAACGATCACTATTAGACCTTTGTTATGACATGTAGCATGTGGATTGGATTTGTTTTTAACTCTTCCTGACCCCCCACCCCTTGCCTGACCTGTAGCTTTGGACCTAAAGGGCTTGCTATGTGGTTTGGAGGCTTACCTGACTGGACTTCCCTCTCAGGGCTGCGCTACAGTAGCCGTTTGCATGCGTGATGACATTTGTTTCATGATAAACCTTGTGGGTTAAACGAGAGAAATCTCTTGATTCCACCTACACCACTAAGGAGGAACCCATGCCTTTCTCCCCACCAGGATATTGCATTCTGACAGCCAGTGCCTGTGGCTGTCAGAATACTCAAACATTCAGCTGATTGAGTGCAGTCACTGGTCACAGACAATATTCCACCCGTCTTCTTCATCAAAAGGCGATTTTTCAATTGGCAAATTTGACAATTTTGTCATTTTCAATCATTCAGCAGAAAACAGCTGAAAGATGATCTGTGCATGGCCCGCTTTAGACATCAGAGGGCAGCGACAGGGTTCTAAGTAACCTGAAATGAGATGTCTTAACTGAGCATGAC
This sequence comes from Nanorana parkeri, assembly GCF_000935625.1. Taxonomy (NCBI): domain Eukaryota; kingdom Metazoa; phylum Chordata; class Amphibia; order Anura; family Dicroglossidae; genus Nanorana; species Nanorana parkeri. The sequence continues at coordinate 465,813 of NW_017307402.1, read as the reverse complement.
AGGCAATGAGATATCTGCTGCTCCTCAAACGCAATGTGATATCTCTCAGCCAATGAATGCACATGATACTTAAACGAGGAAGTATTGGCACTGTTACAATGTAACACATTTCTGTGTGCAATACCAGTCACTTCCAATAGTGGCAAATGCGCATTAGTACCCTTAGGGAAGTCTTACATGGCTACACTTGATGTTGCCGCAATGCTTGATTTTGGCTGAAATCAGGCCGTCTATGGTTACCCTGGCAGATATTTTATCGCAATGCCTAGAAAGCATTAAAGTAAAATGTAAAGAACCCACAGAGATGAAATCACAGTCAGCCATTCTGGTCATTATTGGCCTGATGCCTATTGGCTGACAGTTCTTGGGTAAAGTTATCAACTGTATAGATTAGAAATCTCTTTCTGATCAATATTTTATCACTATAAGCAACCTTGACAGTTCTGCCCCATACACCTCTGCAGAGCCATAAACCTGAACACTTGGCCAGGCTGAATTACCATGCAGCGACTGTGTTTTTCCTTAGCATTTAAATAATGGGAAGTGTTGCCTACTTTAAAGAAGAACTCTGGGCATATTATTAACCCCTACAGTGGGGCTACCCCCACACTGCAAGGGTTAACAGCTCACCCTATCCTCTGAGCCGTCTAACTATGACCGTGATCCCTTCATCCTGTCTCCTCTGCTGCAGTGAAGGTATGTCCCTCTGCATCCCCACAGTCCTATACACTGCGTATAAAAATGTGATGATTCAGGGACCTTATACGACTGCAGCAGAGGGAGAGAGAGGCTCCAGGGGCCTGTCTAACAACAAACCATCTCTGAGGATCAGATGGGTATAACTTTTTTTTTTTTTTCCAGCAGCCCTAGATAAAAAACGAACACTTGACCGTGTGTCGTGTGGGGGTTAATAAAAAAAACATAATCCAAGGATTTCTGCTTTAATTTCCTTATGATTGCTGTTATTTTTCCTTTAATCTTTGTAAGCAGTTCCTGAATCGGAGTGCAGCCGTTATCTGTACAAACACACCGATCCTCACTTCTGTGCCTATTGTTTCACTACAAAGGAAAAGCATTGACGGAGCCTGGCTTTTGTAATAAGTGATGCTGGAACAGACAAAGCCGAGTAGGAGATGGTTATCTCTCATTTTAATTTGCGGAAAGCAGGAAATATGATAATTTATCTGTTTGAAATGCTGTCTGCCGGAAAGCAGCTAGAATGTGAATAGAATACCTTTTTTTTTTTTTTTTGCATTGGGTTAAACAAAAACTATTTAGTCCACTTAGTCTGTACAGATGTTAGAAATAAGCTAAGATGATATTGAAGCTGTGCTATGCATTACATTTGGCTTTCTTAAAATCCATTTCCACCTTTGTAAGTGAATAGCATTCATTGTGGTAATGTGGAGGTGCAGTGATGATGTATGTGTGTGCGCATTTTCATGGCTCACATTGCAGGCTTTCTTCATTTTTTTTGGTTAAAGGAGAACTATGCGGTGAGTGATTTCCACTCATCCTCATAGTTAGAGCCGACCTGTGACAAAGAAGCTGTCACAGGTCGGCTCTATTGATCGGGAAGTGAGCAAAAACTTCCAGCCGATCCGCTCACTTCCCACTTACAAGGTTAGTATATGTCCTCCCATGACCCTAAAGAGAGCTATGGGGTAAAACACTTACCCCATAGTTCTCTTTTAACTTTTTATTAGGCCTGCAGCCTAAAAATTCAAAATATTCTCCACAGGAAATTCAGTCTGACACTGGGGTCGTGTTGTAAAGCACCCTGTAAAAAATTGCCCTCCTGCCTCTGATTTTGTGTAACACAATCACTAAACACCAGCTCTGCCTATACACACAATACACTGTCCTGGGGGGTGCAACTATGAATACTAATAAATGTCGGGTGGAGCGCTCAGTTGTAATATACACACATTGCTTGCAAAACACAGAGGCGGCTATGAAGAGGAAAGCTAACAAAAAGCATACGTTTCTGTGTTCATATACAGCAACTTCATATGCCTGCTTCATGTAAACTCGGTGTAAATTGCTGGCATATGTTGTTTTTTTAAATACCGCCGCAAAGGTGAAAATGGGCTTTAAAGTTTAGCTCTGCCTTACTTTCAGTCTTGCCCAGTTGTACAGGCTTTTCTATTGTTCTTTTTGCTTTCACTGTACACTGTGAACTTGTTACAGTGTGTATTAGAAACTATACCAAATCAGATAGAGCCTGCCTTATTTCCTGGCTGGAGGGCGTCCAGCATCTTCCACGTCTTTCTTCCCCAGCCTGATTGTCTCTGACCTGCCCCTTTCATTTATTGGATTTAAAGGATTTCTACACCCTCCGGGTTTTTTTTGCATATATCTACTACTAGCAAGCAGTAGATATATGCAAAAAGTTTAAAATTAAAAAAAAAAAACCCCGCTTTAATCGCAGTTTACACTTACCCCGTCTTCGCTGGGCGCTCCCGTCCAAGAAAACAAAACTGCTCGGGCGGCCTCGAAGCATCTCGGGGCGGGTGCATGCGAAGTTCGGATTTTCGGACGGGAGACGTGCAGAGACGCAAGGTAAGTCTATGGACGCGTGCACCCGCATGCAGACGCCGCTGGATCGGAAGTGCCAGCAAGGACAGAGTAGTCGGCGCTGGATCGGAGAGCCGCCGCACCGCTGGAGTGTAGGGTTGCCACCCGTACGGTTTTCACCCGGACAGTACGGGTTTCGGATCCTGTGTACGGGTGGGCGGTTTCCAATGTTATTTAATCACAAAATACATGCATAGTGTACTTTACCAAAAAATTGCCGCGAGGCGCTACAGTGCTCGGGTTTGGCTTGAAGAGAAGGTGGCAACCCTACTGGAGGGACAGATGAAAACATCAGGAAAGAAGAAGATCGGATTAGGAGACATCATTTAAAGGTAAGTGCTGACATTAACAGGGAAAACATTTTTTGCCTTCAATGTCACTTTAAAGGCTACAAGCCTGATTGTCTCTGACCTGCCCCTTTCATTTATTGGATTTCATGGCTACAAAATTGATTATGGGCTACAAAATTGTTTAAGGGGATTGAAGGCAATTGAGTTATTAAGACCGCATTCAAAATCTTAACTTATTCACCTTAGAAAAGAGGCGATTAAGAGGGGACATTATTGCAGTCTTCAAAATCATAAATGGGGACCCCAATATTAGGAACAAACTGTTTAATCCCAAAACTGTATTGAGAACCCATGGACACAACAGGAGGGTAGAAGAGAGGGGGTTCAATCCTACAATTCGTAGGGGGTATTTCACTGTGAGAGTGGTGAAAGTTTGGAATTCCCTCTCACAGGTGGTGGTATCCGTTGATAACATTGATAAATTCAAGAAACGTTTGCATGCGTTTCTTCTCTCGCAGAATCTACAGGGACATGGTAAGTGTTAGAGTAAGATGAATACAGACACACGCACACTCACTCACATACATTGGATGGACCCTTGTCTTTATTCAGCCTAAATGTGCCCATACACTGTACGATTCTCGTACGAGAATCGCGGGAAATCTCGCGATCGTACGAGAATCGTACAGTGTATGGAAGGCGTGCAACCGTTTCTACTGTACAGTCGCCCGTCTTCTGTCGAACAAGCAGGCTTAAAAACCCGCCGAGAATCGTACGATTTTCGGCGGGTTAGTGGCCTGCTTGTTCGACAACTGCCGAACGCGACGGTATGCGCACGCGCACACTGCCCGTTTGCAGTGATCGGAAGCCCGCCCCTCACTGCGGGCTTTCGATGATCGCAAGTACGATCTGCCCGTCCAAGATGGGCAGATCGTACAAGCTTTCAATGAGCTTACGACCATCGCAAGACAAAGGTCTTGCGATGGTCGTAAGGTGTATGGGCACCTTTACATACTATGTTAGTTCTTTCAATCATGGAGGCTCAGCATCACATATGGGCATTACCTAGGGAGGCGTTTTAATATTTGCATAATTCCTCCAAAGAGCCAGCTCACTGCTTGAATCGAGGCTGAGGGCTCTGGAGAGGAGTACTGAGACAGGCTGCTTGCCCCTACCCCATGATCTGCCTGCATTGCATAAAGAATCACGGAGACCTAGTGACAGGTATTATTTCATCATTTCATTAGCACTTTGATAAGGAAAGGAGAGACCCGGACACATAAAATATAAGCAGATTGAACGTCAGCTTCAAAGCTGGAAAAAAAATGTTGAAGGCAATTGAGTTATTAAGACCGCATTCAAAATCTTAACTTATTCACCTTAGAAAAGAGGCGATTAAGAGGGGACATTATTGCAGTCTTCAAAATCATAAATGGGGACCCCAATATTAGGAACAAACTGTTTAATCCCAAAACTGTATTGAGAACCCATGGACACAACAGGAGGGTAGAAGAGAGGGGGTTCAATCCTACAATTCGTAGGGGGTATTTCACTGTGAGAGTGGTGAAAGTTTGGAATTCCCTCTCACAGGTGGTGGTATCCGTTGATAACATTGATAAATTCAAGAAACGTTTGCATGCGTTTCTTCTCTCGCAGAATCTACAGGGACATGGTAAGTGTTAGAGTAAGATGAATACAGACACACGCACACTCACTCACATACATTGGATGGACCCTTGTCTTTATTCAGCCTAAATGTGCCCATACACTGTACGATTCTCGTACGAGAATCGCGGGAAATCTCGCGATCGTACGAGAATCGTACAGTGTATGGAAGGCGTGCAACCGTTTCTACTGTACAGTCGCACGTCTTCTGTCGAACAAGCAGGCTTAAAAACCCGCCGAGAATCGTACGATTTTCGGCGGGTTAGTGGCCTGCTTGTTCGACAACTGCCGAACGCGACGGTATGCGCACGCGCACACTGCCCGTTTGCAGTGATCGGAAGCCCGCCCCTCACTGCGGGCTTTCGATGATCGCAAGTACGATCTGCCCGTCCAAGATGGGCAGATCGTACAAGCTTTCAATGAGCTTACGACCATCGCAAGACAAAGGTCTTGCGATGGTCGTAAGGTGTATGGGCACCTTTACATACTATGTTAGTTCTTTCAATCATGGAGGCTCAGCATCACATATGGGCATTACCTAGGGAGGCGTTTTAATATTTGCATAATTCCTCCAAAGAGCCAGCTCACTGCTTGAATCGAGGCTGAGGGCTCTGGAGAGGAGTACTGAGACAGGCTGCTTGCCCCTACCCCATGATCTGCCTGCATTGCATAAAGAATCACGGAGACCTAGTGACAGGTATTATTTCATCATTTCATTAGCACTTTGATAAGGAAAGGAGAGACCCGGACACATAAAATATAAGCAGATTGAACGTCAGCTTCAAAGCTGGAAAAAAAATGTTTTGAGTGCCAGTACCAGTCACATAAGTTACCTCTAATGAAGAATCTCATATGTCCTGCTGGCTGCTGGTTACTGTAAAAAAGAAAACAAAAAAAACATCCACATAGCAATGATGATATTTTGCCGCGGCACGGATGAGAGATGCGGCTGCTTGTGAAGGGATCGCAATGTTTGCCCTCCCGTTTCTGGTCCCATCACAAAACTCCATGTATTATTTCCCCAGAATGCAAGGCGTTCTGTGAACGGGTAAGGGTGATCCTGGCATTCATCCACCCCTCAAACATTCACAAAACATTTTTTTTTTACTGAAGTTGAGCTTTATGGACAAATACAGCAGTTTATCAAGTGAGCCCCACCTTTCATCATTCCTTGGGACTTCATTTGATCTGATTTGCAGGTTTTCATCTTTGCCTGGGTTTCCACATTAGGCAACGACTCCTGGTTGGTTTACAGTGTTTACGATTTAAATACATCATTTACTGCAGTGACAGTCCTGCCTTCTGCATTTTTTTGTATTCATAGTCCGTGTTCTTGCTCATTTCATGTTCCGTGTTTGAATTGCCAAGTGATCAAGGTGACGGTTACAGTTTGTGACTGGAGCCAGATCGTCTGCGCCTCTTATTTAATCTGTCTTTACTCGGTGTCAGTGTTCGGTAATGCAGAGCGTCAGTGAAGGTTGGTGACCCAGCATGTAATCCTCTTTATCCCGTAGCACAGCAAAATCCGCAGGGAAAGTGAGAGAAGTATCGCTGTGATGCACCGAAAACAAAATAACATTGAGGGGAATTTATCAAAACTGGAGCAGCTGTGCACGGCAACCAATCAGCTTCTATCTTTCATTTACAAATCTTAACAAACTGAAGAGAGAAGCTGATTGGTTGTCATAGGCAACTGCTCCAGCTTTCGTTTGCTCCAGTTTTGATAAATGCCCCGCATTGTGTTTACACTAGAATACAGTTGACCAAAGTTGTTGTTTCAAAATAGAAATCTTTAAATGACACTCAACTCAGGAGTTAAATCTTAAAAATACTTTCAAGTACCCCAACTATTAACTAAAATAGAGGATTAATATAAGTCTATGGCCATTAAAGTGACACTCAAGTACCATAACTATTAACAAAAATGTATCTTATTTGTGCATCACTCGGCTGTAGATCCTCAAATCATCTCTGAATTGCTGGTGACACTGTCCTTCCTTCTGGAGGGTGGCTCCTTTTGTTCCCCATGGTCCCTGTGTGTGTTGTAAAGTAGTCACGGCTCCAAGATCACTCCTGTGATGGACTACAATCTCAGTACAAATTAGTAAACTAAACGAGATTGTTGTCCATCACAGGAGTGAGCTTGTAGGTGGTATAGTAGGTGAGTGTAGCTGTCTGCACCGCCTGGTACCTTCTAGTGCAGGATATTGCAAACTCTGGCCCTCTAGCTGCGGTGCAACTACAAATCCCATTAGGCAATGCAAGACTCTGTCAGCCACAGCCATGACTCCTAGATGAAGATGCATGATGGCATTTATAGATTTACCACAGCTGGAGGGCCAGAGTTTGCCTACCCCAGTCCAAGTGCATAGTGGGAGCTCAGAACCTGGGGTGCTCTGCTACCCCAACTTCAACTAAGATAATGGCACTTGGCCCAGCTACTACCCGTGACTCACCAGTGGTCAGAGGTTGTTCATCCTAGTGATGGGGAAAGGACTTCCTAACTAGTTACCTGGCTGTGATGCTGATACAGTGGCTTTTAAAACTTTGTGACTCGTATAGCTCAAGAGCATGGACCTTCCTGGCAGCATTCTCGTCACACCTCACAATATTATTCATAGATGTAAAAAGAGAAAAAAATCTGCCTGTCTCATCTTCATTCTGCTATTATCTGTCTGTATATAGGTCAGGATCTTGGAGTCAGCTTGGAAAATGAATATACAAATAGTGTGTTTTGCAAGTTTATTACTAATACAATGACTTGTCACGGCTGCCTGGCTTTAGCGGGAAGTGGATATGTAAAGATTATATGTTATATCAAAGGCTGATACATCTTCCTCATACACTTACAGTAATCCTTCCAGATGACGAATCTTCACTTTTTGGATATCCGTTTTATTCCCGTAGACCAATCTTGCGTGCTAAATTGATTTTTAAAGATTAATAGCGGCTGCTGTCAGCAGCGCTGATTGCTTTTCTACCACCCAGACTTAACCAAGTGCTTTTCAGTCCAAGTGCTGTTCGCAGCCAGACATTCGTCTCCTTGCTTAATGCTTGTTTGGTTAGAGAAGTGTACATCAAAAAAAATATTAAATGGACAGCTATATACATTGCACATATAGAGAGAGGTGTGTGTATTCGTAGGTATAAAATCAGTAAACAGAAGTCAGCTGTGTTCTTGGAGGTAAGCGGGACTACAGTATCTTTTGAAACAATTGCAGGCTCCGAAATGTTGGTCCCATTTCTGGGTTAAAGTGAAACTATAGTCCACATCATGGTGGGTGGCTCTAGCCATAATATGCAAGTATGCACAGCATAAATGCACATGGCACACTTACCTCCTACTGTGCCCTCCTCTAGGTTTATCTGGTGCAGGATCCCGTCACTGCTTTGTCTGCAGCATTGTTCCACATCACCCACCTCTATTTAAAAGAGAACTATGGCCCAACCTTTTTTGCCACAGTTCTCTTTTTGTTGGGATCCACCCCGCTACCTGATTGACAGGTCCAATGTCAATCCAGTCCGTGCAGGAGGAATGGAGATTACAGGGGGGAATCCCTGTAGAGACATGATCGGGAACTGAGTGATCACGGTATGTGATCGCTCAGTTCTCAATCAATAGAGCCGACGTGCGACAGTTTCAGTATCATACGTCGGCTCTAATTATGGGGGTGAGTATATTTCTCTCTCCCCATAATTTTCCTTTAAAAGGTTATTAAACCTTCATTTGTTTTGCATATATCTACTGCTAGCAAGCAGTAGATGTATGCAAAATGATTAAAAAGAACAAACTTTTTGAAAGGGTTAATACTTACCTGTGTGTTCGCCGCACGCTCCCGTCCGAACATCTGAAAATTTCTCGGGCGGGCGCATGCGCAGTTCAGATGTTCGGCCGGGAGACAAGGAGAGACGCAAGGGAAGTCTATGGAGCAGCGTGCACCCGCACAGACTCCGTGGGACGTCCGAGGAGAGGAGGATAGAGGAGTCAGCGCTGGATCGGAGACCCGCACCATGTGGAGTAAAGAGCCATGCTGAAGGCTGTGGGGCACTTGAGCTTTGCAGTGTACACAAAACAGAAACAATTGCTAAAAGCCAGATTCTTTGATACTATGCATAGATTTTTGGCTTCCAGACTTAAGCTGGCCATACATACACCTGTGAAATTTCATTCGCAAAAAGTTTTTAGGAACCTTTGTTTGATTTTTCTATTCGTTAAAGGGGTCAAATTGATGATCAATTTCGATCACCGTGACAAAACAATTTGGATTTCTTTATACATTTGGTTGCCAGCCTGCAAGTGTTCAAGATTCTGTTACTAGCTGTGAATAGACAGATGTGCAGAGAGTCATCTGCACATCCTACATTGCATCTCTTACGCAGTCGGTACCCGCCACAATGCTCTCTCTAGCTCGGTCCGCTAACAGCACACAAGGGGGTTAATATTTTACATTCTGTTCTCCATAGAAAATGGAACAATCAGCACCAAGCCATCAAAATTCAGGGAAGTGTTACAGGGCTAGCAGATTACAAGTGATGCTCAAATCACCTTTTTGCTCTTAATTATTGCATAGTGTGGGACTGTTTGTGAGGAGTGATAGACAGGCTGATGTTTTACCAAGAAGAATGGTAGAGGGGGAAATCTGCCTGTCATTTGAAACATTTGGGTCAATCATTTTTAGATTGTAAGCTTTCACAGGCAGGGCCCTCCTTACCATTTTGTCTTGATATTGTAACTGTAATGTCCTCATATTGTAAAGCGATGCAGAAACTGTTTGCGCTATATAAATCCTGTATCCCAGAAGTGGGAAGAAACAGCCGGCTCACCCAGAGATTGTTTGTGAGTGCTAATGATACCAGCATGGTGTTAGGCTGTCTGTTAGAGGCAAGCTTGGGCTGCTTATGTCCAGGCCTTAGTCAGCAATGCAAGGTCAATAAAGAAGTGGCAATAATGTCCAGACTGCTGATAAGCAATGAAACAAACAAACCGTCCCCATGACAGATATATTGCCAGGATTTTCACTATCTACGCTGCAGATTGGTAACTATTTGTGTTTTAAAGATAATGTGCATGAGTTGTTCCAGTGTTATGCTGAAATTTCTCAAAATGCCAGTCAGAAGGTTATTTCATGGTGGCCACAATACTCCATCACTGTTACACGGAACACCGCTTCCCCAGCATCCCTTTAGAGGTGTAAGTATCTCAGTAGAGATTACACCCAGGTAAACCCAGGGAGCTTTACTGCACTATGACCTTTAGGTTACATTTCCACATTAAAGTAGATTTAGGGTGCTAGATTTCAGGCTGATTTTATAACCTCAGTTGCGTGAGAAGGGAAGAGAGCCATGAGCTGTGAAACCCTATGTGGTCCAGGCAGCCAAATCTTGTTGCAGTTGGTTGCTGGTGCACTAAAATATATATATATATATATATATAATGAGGGTAATTTATCAGAATCTGGAGCAGTTGCCCATTGAAACCAATCAGCTTCCCTCTTTCATTTTTAAAGATTAACTGAGCAAACAGAAGAGAGAATCTGATTGGCTACTAGGAACTGCTCCAGATTCTGTCTGCTCTAGTTTTGATCATTTCCCCCCAATCTATTTGGGAAGTTATAGAAAAAGATTTGGCTACGGATTGAAAGAGAGAAAATTACGTTAAAAAAATTACATTTAAAAGGACAGTTTCATATAAACAATCAATTCTAATACATTTTATAACTCAAGTGTAGTTCCATTTTTAAATTAAAAGCCCAACTCCATGCAGGATTCCCATCACTGGTTTTGGGCAAGCACACTTTCTCGGGAGAATGTCACCCTCATGCAGGATGCAGGCATACTTCTACTGTATATCCTGCAAATCATTTAGTTCATACCCTCCGCTCCCGCTGCACTTCCAGGCCAGGGGTTGTTTGTTTTGTGAATGGCCTGGGAGAGGGGGGCGCAGATGTGATCGTAGCACTGGGCCTATGAGACATGCAGCACTTAGACCCCCCTTCACACCTTAGCTGTTTGTCGCGTGTAAATCAGTGGAACTAACAGCTCAACACTAGGAATCCCATTCATGTCTTTGACCCCAGTGCACATGTCAGCGTTTTGTTGCAAGCAGAAATAAGCCTGTCGCAGGAAATACTATATGAGCTACTTTGTGGCTGATTTTAGTGTGTTTTGCAGCATAGACTCAATAGAAAAACACTTGAAATACGTGTGTTGCGATTATTTGGGTGCTTATTACGTGCGTTTTGCTCGTTCACATGAATGTGCCAAAATCTGTTCACAAAAACGCGCAACTTAACACACACACGCGTAAAACGCGCAAAAGAAGCTTAAAAAAAAGAAGCGTGTAAGCGTGTCGCCTAGGTGCGAATCAAGCTTTGCTGCTGGAGCGGCCAGGAAGTACGGCAGGTGCTGGACTTCCTCTCGCCATTAAAACGAAATGATTTGCAGGACACAGAAGTATACCTGTGAGAGATTGAGCTCCTCCCAAGGAATTAGAAGGCCCACTTGAAATCCATGAAGGTAATTCTGCTCAGATTTGGCCTTTAAACTCTCCTATGCGCCAAGTACGGTGCCATCTTCACATCTGTTTTTATAAGATGTTGCCATGTTGCTGCACATGTGATTTGTTATGACACCAGAGGCGTGTTCAGTTCCTTAGCCAAGCGCTGAGTAGCTGTTCACTGCAGATGTTTCACTGAACGCTTTGGCTGCACAGTGCTAAGCAAAATGGAGGATAATATTTTTGACTAATAAATACAATTTTCCAGCCAATATTTGATGTGCTTTTCCACCAAAACATTAAATTGTAGGTTCCCACACGGAATTGATTTCCTCTGTTGGGGTTCAGACACCTTTCTCCAGTGGTTCCAGGTGTGCCCACCGTTGAAATGGCCGCTGGTGCTCTGTCCTTACCTTCTCTGCCACAATCAGCCCTCTGCATCCACATTCACTTCAGGTGCAAGTGCTAAGTTAGCAGTGCTGAGCGCCGACTTGCAGCATAGCGGTCAGCGGCGGTTTGCCAACTCAGCACTCGTAGCTGCTGAGCAACTAAACACGCCTCGGGCATTTCAGGGCTTGAAAGCTGAGTTGAGCGCTAACATTAGCCGACTGGTAACTGTGACCGATATCAGCAGAGGCATGCCTTGGATGTTGCATACACTGCATGTGCTAGCAGGCAGAATGGATAGGAAAGCACTGCAGACTACAACATTGCTATGTGTAATGAAGGATGTAACAACATGTATTGAATATTTTGTAATGTGAGCTTTCTTTTTGGAATCAATTGTTAAACTCAATGAATAAACATTAACCTTTATAATTTTTTTATTTTTTTTTACAGTTTGAGCAGGAAAACCAGAGACTTGTCAGCGAGATGAACAGTCTTTTCGATGAAGTAAGGTAAACCAATCTGCTACTTTATTTCTAAGGAAGTGTACATAACTGTGTTTATATTCCGATGTAATATACTGTTCTACAGGGCAGGGGAGATATACCCAAGGGAGAAAATCCTGAAGCCGAGCAAAAATAAACTATTATTCAATTAACAGAGAAATTAATGTGGAGCTGTCCTCTGCAGTACTTCCGTTCTGCCACTTGATGTCCTCAGTCTTCCAGGTTTAATGATGCCCAACTTCATTCAGCCCACTTCCTCTGACACAGGGCGTCATGGATCTTTCCTCAGCTCATCTCTGCTTTCTCCTCTTATCGGCATGCTCCTCGTCACACACAAACTGATTGTAAACTTCTGCAGCTTCTCTATCCCCCTTCTACGCTGATATGTTCTGCTGTACAGGATGAGGCTGATACTAAGTCAAATTCAGATACTTACACTTCTTTCATTTAACAAATGCATTTAATGATGTATTCATAAATACAGAACTGCAATAATTTGTTGGTTAGCTAAAGTAGTAATTCTAATTGCTGTTTTTTTGTGACAGGGAGGGTTGAGTGGTCCATGTCATGTAAACATTTAAGGCCTAGTCACACTAGTCAACGCAACATGTGAAAGGCAGCCTATTCATTTATAAAGGGCTAGCAGCGCAGAAAAATGAACATATCTTTTTTAAGCAGTTCACCACAATGCATAGCTCATGTGCTGTGATGTGCTGAAGTGCTAGTGTGTTGTACACTACTGTAATTGTGCATTGGGGTGCCATTCTAATTAAGGATTCTGGTTAAATCAAGAAAAAAAAATTGATTTAAAATTTAAGTGCGTGGGGTTTTTTTTTTAAATGGTTTTCTCCTGGTAATTTTGCAGAAAACACACTTCCTGTTTAGCATGAATGGGGAAATCAAACACCTAGCACACGGCCTGCTTTAAACATATGAAGAACAGTAATCCGGCAACATAGAAGCTGTTGTGTTTAGCTGAAGGCAAGCCAGACATGCAGTGAAAGGGTTAAGCCGGAGTAAATGTACTGAATGTAATTGACATCTTTGGAAAGATCAGATAAGTGCAGGTATTTTTAAACAAAGCCTGTTTCCTTGGCAACAAGGCATTGATGGACGCTGGATGTGGCTACTCTCTCTTCCCTGAATAGATAAGTTGTATCACCTCTCAGACCCGTTCTCACTGCGTATCATTGTCTCCACTGCTTTGCTGTATGAAACGTAACATACACAATGCATTGTTGAAAACAGTCGCTGGGAAATGTACAGAAAAATCTATGTGTGCTTAAACAGCTATGATCTTCAGCAATGTTTGAAGGCTTTCTTCATTGCCTGTTGATGTATCCTATAACCTCTGGATAATTAAAAGATAAAACTGCCCAGTACATCACGGTACAGTTTCCATACTGTCACTCAAGGCAACTTAACAATGCAGGTTTAAATGTGGTTGGGAAACTTCATTTTACTGACAGGTCAGGATTTCTGTATGGGATAGTAGCAAAGCGCCTGCAGCAGGTGTGTTTGGGAACACCTCTTATTTATTATAAGTAGGTAAGCAAAAGGGATTCCCAGATTAGCAACAAAAAGGGAGTAAGGTAGACCTATGTACTACAGCAAAGTGTACATGATAAACCGAAGCCCCGAATGGGTAGTCTGTGCTCTCTGTATGGATTCTTTTCCCTAATGTGTACTGCTAAAGTAACCTTTAATTTGTCATTTGAAAGTTACACTTTTGCTTAAAGGAAAAATAAGTATTTTCTGACACTGATTATTGTATTAGCGATTTAACTCTTGCTGAGACCTCTATGCCTGGCCTGTATAAGCAGATATAATCACTGCGGACAATCCTTATCAGATAGCTGAACTCACCAAATACCTTTACATCCACAAAGTTCTTTATTAATTGCAGCATAGTTACAGCAGAATACAGGATGCAGTAGATGATTGAACAGAAGGTATTTGCCGGTCAAAGATGATAATGTTTCCAAGCGAGCATATTCTCTGTGGCCCTGCTATAGGCAGCCTTGACACCAGAAAGAACTACTTTTGGACCAGAAGGGGGAAATGCATCATAGATGGGAGGGAACAAAGAAAATGTGGTGCAATAATCAAAATGACCACGAGATGGCAGTATATTAAACAGCTACTTATGAGAATTAACAAATGGCTTAAAGGGGTTCTAAACCCTCCGGTTTTTTTTTGCTTATATCTACTGCTAGCATGCAGTAGATATAGGCAAGAAGTGTAAAAAAAACAAAAACCGCTTATAATCATTTTAAACTTACCTCGTTATGGCCGCTCGCTCCCGCGCCGAGAATCAGGAACTGCTCGTACGGCCGCAAAGGATCTTGGGGCGGGCGCATGCGCAGTTCCGATTCTTGGCCGGGAGACGAGCAGAGACGCAAGGTAAGTCTATGGACGCGTGCACCCGCCTGCAGACACCGCTGGATCGGAGAGAGAGAGCAGTCAGCGCTGGATCCGAGTGACGCCGCACCGCTGGAGGGACACATGAAAACATGGGGAAAGAAGAGGAAGATCAGAATAAGAGACATCATTTAAGGTAAGTGCTAACATTTTACATGGTGGGGAGGGAAAACATTTTTTGCCTTTTAATATCACTTTAAGGAAAATTAACAATATAAATTCTCAGCTCACAGTCATATGAACATCAACCGTGGCCGTGCATTGGGTCATATTTATACAACTGTGTAACAGCACAAAGTCCTTAACACAGACTTTTCACCTAATCAACTTGGAGCTTAATACTAGAACCTGGCTATGTTGCTTTAGGCAACAAAGACTTTTTCTTTGGTAATGATGATTATTGGATTCTCAAAATAGAAATGTAAACACTAAACTCAGGAGTTAAATGTATAAAAATACCTTCAAGTACCTTAACTATAAAAACAAAAAGTATCTTATTTGTGTATCACTCGGCTGTAGATCCTCAAATCATCTGTAAATTGGGGCTGTCACTGTCCTTCCTTCTGGAGGGGGGCTACTTTTGTTCCCCATGGTCCTTGCGTGTTGTAAAGAAGTCACCTCTCCAAGCTCGCTCCTGTGATGGACTACGATCTCAGTACAAATTAGTAAACTAAACGAGATTGTTGTCCATCACAGGAGTGAGCTTGGAGTGATGGCTACTTTACAACACACACAGGGACCATGGGGAATAAAACTATCCACCCTCCAGAAGGAAGGACAGTGTCGGCACCAATTCAGAGATGATTTGAGGATCTAAAGCCGAGTGATACACAAAAAGATACATTTTTGTTAATAGTTAAGGTACTTGAGTGCATTTTAAAGATTGAATTCCTAAGTTTAGTGTCACTTTAATGGTCATAGACTTATATTAATCCTCTAGATATGTGTTATTAGAGCGTAAGCAGGTTTAGAGACCAGCTAGTTTTTTCTATGACAACCCCTTCTCCAAAGATCCCACAGTTTACCGATCCTTGCTGTGTCTATTCATTTTTCTGATAAAAACTGGTTAGATTTCTGGATGGGAAATGGTTATGCTGGTTTGTTTGGGTGATAAGACACCTTTTCTTCAGATGAGGCTAACTTATTGTTTGCCACCGTTTTATTATACCAGGTAAACTGCTGAGAGAGAAACCTACCTCGTACATCATCTTCAAGGTCATCTTGTCCATGCTGCTTCACCTCAATGTACTGGTCCATGTTGGCGATTAAATAAGAGGATAATTTATCTCTCTCATTAAAAACCGCTGTTAAACATATAAATGGGAGCACGTGACTGAAGGGCTATTAATAGGTATGGTGTGGGTGTAGTTTCTCTGGAGCTAGGAAAGCAGAATGTTTAATACTTGACTCATGGAATGTTCTTCTGCCAATACTGGATATTCTATAACAGACAGAACTTTATGAGTTTCTGCTTAAATTATATTCTGCTTTCTCCCACACATTCTATGCCTTTCTAGTTATGTGTTTCATGCATCCTAAGACCAATTCCTTGACTATGAGGGAACTGCCAATACCACCAGACAAAACCTCTTGGTCCCAAAAGACTGAACTGATTACACAACCTTGTCTGATTGCTATTGCCTTCTCTGAGATAAGCAAGTGCCTTAGATTTCTACAACATCCTCCACCTCTCCATAGACCTAAATATAGAGGTCTGAGGACAGTCATAGAGGACCATCTAGTGTCTATGGGCATGTTAAACAACCAAATTGCTAATCGTCTTTAAATACTCGACTTTTTTTCTGCCCCTGTTATCAAACTCAACTCTGATGCTGAGAAATAATCTGCTGAAGTCAGCAATGAAACTTCCAAGAGTTGTCAGTCTTCCCACTGCTTCCAGTGGTCCCTCTTGTTGACCTCCACCCCTTACAGGATACAGTAGTGACATGGAGTTTAGAAGGAAGAACCAGTGAGTGAGAGCTGCAGGTGAACCAGGAGATTGACACATCAGGAAGTGTGGGTCTCAGTACAGACTCCAGTACAAGATTTCTTAGGATTCTTTTACAGATATGGCTTCATTAAACTATTGACTATAGCATCAGCGCTCCTTTAAACTATACATGTAGCCAAATAATTACATTTAATTATTTACATATTCTTAACAAGCAGTAAATGAGGTTTAAAACAAACCCTCACTTACCTCTGAAACTGTAGGTGCTGTGGAGCAATTCCTCCTCATAATTCACCGGGGAAGCACTGGAGGCATTTTCTCAGCAGCTCAACTCTCTATTTTCCCACCTCCCAGCTGTCATTCTGCAGGCCTTTGGCCCTATAATCTCTAATATAAGCACATAGCAGGCGCTCTGGGAGGGAGAAGCAGGGGAAGTTGAGTTGATGACAATGATTTGGAGGATTTTAGTGCTTCTACTGTTTGAAATGTGATTGTAAATTGTGCACAGTGCTATGAGATACAGAGGTTAGCGAGAGCTTGTTTCAAATCTCATTTACTGATGGTTAAGAGTATGTGAATACTTTTTTGTGCATAGCCTGGGCACAGGTTCAATTTAAGACTAAAGGAAAAGTCTTTTAGAAGAACTTATTAAACCGGCAGTCTGCATGTTGACTTATTTCTATATCTTTTTATTGACCGAAATGTGATTTTGTCGGTGGTGCTTTTTTTGCAGGCAAATAGAAGGCAAGGTGGTTGAAATATCGCGACTGCAAGAAATATTCACAGAGAAGGTTCTGCAGCAGGTAACATACGCTGTCTGATCGCTTACAATGATTAGGAATATTAGTGTTGTAAGTTTTCCGGCATTTCTGTTTGCCAGATCAGTTTCGCTGGAGAGCTGCAGAGGTATGCGGTGCTGGTCATAAAAGTTCACAAATATGGAATGTTTTCTGCACTTCCAGGTTGAGGCCCAGAAGTCTGAGCAACCTGTGTAATGATGCAAGTGTGTATTAATAGTCCAATTGTTTCCTTAATCCAGTTGCTTCTATAAAAATGTAAGTAGTAATAAAGACTATTTGGGGTTTTTTCTAATGCATTCTCTGCATTAAGGTAAGAAACACCCGCTACTTTGCCATGCCCCCCCAACACTTGTATCACCACATTCACCGCCGCTGGCTCCCAGATGATATGTGCTGCTTTCCCAAAAGTTCCGGCTTGAGAAGAGGGATCCCAGGGCCAATGAGAGCGATAGAATGCTACACCTGCCTGTCAAATTGCTGTAAAGGAGGGAAGAGGCGGGAGCAGGGGTGTGGCTTGTGGTGCGCTGTGTGTTTCAGTGGACGCACACATCTCGGCTCAGTTCCTAGCTGGGAGTGCGCATACACGGTTGTCTCCTTGGCAACCTGCTAGGCAACGAAGACGCCCATAAACAGGAGGGGCTGGCCGCAACCGGAAGGAAATTAATGAAATGGGGCAATTCAAAAAAAGAAGCTTGTTAAGTAACTGTGAAACTCCCCCCCCAAAACAACAGCTTTAATATCACTTTAAGCATTGTGGGGGATTTTGTTTTAAAGTTCTCTTTTTGTTGACTGGAAAGAAAGTTATATGTTGAAATATATTCAATAAATGTTGGGATACTGGAAGCTAGAATGAATTAAAATGTATTGGGAGCAGTAATTAGTATTTTACCTTTACCTTATCTTCCTCACTCCTCTACAGCCCCTATCGGCCTGCCAAATTACTGTATGCGGGAGCACGTTTTACTCCCCCGCTTCCCCACAGCAGCCAATCATCGGGCACTGTCACATGCTGTGGGCGGGGTTAAGTAAAGGCTTTTTAAAGTACCTCCTGTAAAGCAAACTTGTTACACTTCCCTGTGGTTTACTTTAATGTTTAGCTGTGATTTGGATTGAATAGGAAAGTCAGCAAACGCCCATATTAAGCCACTAAAAGAAAATACTCCTAAATCTGGATCACAATTTTAATTGGATCTGCACATAATTGATGCAGTTGTGGTCCGTGTTGGAGAACAACACTGATCGTCTCAGCTGGAAGCCTATGAAGCACAACTGGCAACATTTTAAACTGCTTTCCAGGGACACTTTGATTCAGTGCTAATGTGCCTCAGCCCATATTGTTCATATATCTCAGTCACTCGTGTGCAATGCCGTCTCAGTGCTGCAGAACTCATTCTGCTTATATCGTCTCAACTGTGTTATTAAAAATTTTCTGCAATGAAAACATTGGCCTTTGATAGACATTAATGACAGAGTTGCATTGTAGATAAGGCTGGAAAAAGACACAGGTCCACCCATCCCAACCTGTGCATGTGTGTCGTCTATGAGGAAGCGTTATAAAGATTATATTAATGTAGTCTAAAAAAGAGGCACGCTGAGGTCCCTTAAGAAGGCCACGATTTAGGATTGGACGAAAAGGTTTAATCTTAAACTGAGAAAAGGGTTCTTTACTGTTGGTGCAGTAAAAATCTGAAATTCTCTTCCCCTGCATGTAGTAGTAGCTGAAAGTTTAAGATATCTTCCTCAGTTAGCATAAGGGCTGGTGCAGACTTTGGCGATAAAGAGCGCACACAGCGGTTGTCGCGCGGCCCCATTGATTTCAATGGGCTTACATCTGTGCGGCAGATGTAGCGACACTCTCTTTTTAAACCTCGATCGTGCGCGATTGCACAGGTGGTATTGCGGTGGGAAATCTGCCTGGGGCGCCTTTAGAAAATAATGGTACCGCCAGCGTGATCGACAGTGGTGTGTGATTCCGTGACCGCACGCTTTCATGCAAGATTGCCGCACAGTCACGGATCACCCAGGTGTGAACCTGGCCTAATAGACAGGGCTATGGCAATTCTTAAATCGATAGATTGATCCAGGCATCTATCTGATCAGCACTATGGGGTCAGGAAGGGATTTTATTTTTAACCCTCTTACAGCAAAGTGAACTATGCTTGTAAAATCGTGCACACACGTTGGACCTGTGTCTTTTTTTCAATCTTATTTACTATATAACAATGTAATTCATCTGTAAATAAAAAAGAACTCTGGGCAAACGAAAAGCTGACCCCAGCAGTGGGGCTGCCCCTGCACTGTTAGGGTAAAGTGCTCGTTTTGTCTAGGGGGCTCAAATAAATGACCCACCTGATATTAATACAGTAATATTACTGGATTACTCAACTGATCCTCAGTCCCGCTGACTTCTTCCGGCCTGCTAGACCGATCTCTGCAGCCTCTTCTTCCCTGGGTTCCAGCGGTCTGAGAACCACTGACGTCATCACATCTTATTCAGGTCCAATGACCGGCATTAGACATGAGGGACATTCCATAGTCGGAGGGGGAGAGAGGTGAGTGCTGACCACTGCGGGCCCAAGGATCAGGTAAGTTATACAGATTTATTTGAGCCCCCTAGACAAAATGAGCACTTTTTTTTTTTTTTTTTTTTTTTTTTTTTTTTATACTACCTGGCATTCTTCTTTAACATACTTGAAATTTCTATAGGCTTGTAAGTCCAATCCTATCCCAAATGAGGTTATCCTTCTATCATATATGATCATACATGGGGAAACTAACATTAGTACCGGTGTTACAGGGTTAATTGTGATTATTCTGCAGCATGTAAAGTTTCATAATGATGCTCACCCGGAGGTAGATAATAAGACCTGCAGAAGCAATGAGGACTCGCACCACTATATTCATTATTCTGGCATGGCTCAGAGCCAGTCAAAGCAGCATTGGCATTTATTGAGCCTTTACGTGTTGGGTGTATACAACAGATCTATAGACTAAGTGTCTGTTTTAGCACCCAAGCAAGCTTTAGTACCGTACTGATTCTTCAGAGCACAATCTGGTAGCTGAAGAGTTACCCTGAATGAAGTTTCAGATTTGGACATCTGGCATGTAACTGCTTTGCTAATTACTGCATCACACCATTTCTCTCTGCTGGAGGTATGTTGTTATGTGCTTTTCAGAGCTAAAAGTCTTTTATATCTGAAGCTCTCTTATACGAATCCCTTACTGGTAGTAAGCGTGCCATACACAGACTATGAATGTCAAAAAATGTTCAGGGCTATAGGTAAGAATACGTCTGCATTAATATAGGACAGTCTGGCTCCTCCTGATAGCATTCCTGCCCCTTATCTCCCTACAATACCAGAGTCATGAGCTCACCTATCCCTGGATTACGGTAACAGTCCTTTGTTACATGCTGCTTAAGGTGGCCATACACTCTACAACCATCGCAAGACTTTAGTCTTGCGATGGTTGTAAAGGGATTAAAAAAACGTACGATCTGCCTATCTTGGACAGGCAGATCGCACTCTCGATCATCTCAAGCCCGCCCCCCTGAGGGGCGGGCTTCCGATGACCGCAATGCTGAACGGGCAGTGTGCGCGTGCGCACACCGGCCCGTTCAGCATTTATCTTCCGAGCACTGTTCAAACCAGCCGAAAATCGTACGATTCCCGGCTGGTTTTCGAACATGCTGGTTCGACAGAAGACGTGCGACCGTACAGTAGAAACGGTTGCACGTCTCCGTTCACACTGCTCGATTATCGTACGAAAACCCGATCGCATACGATTATCGTACGATAATCGTGCAGTGTATGGGCACCATTAGAGAAAAAATGAATTTTGCCAGTATAAGCTACAGATGACTTCAAAAGATTCCTTTCCCCATTTCGCATGCTTAAAAGAGAACTATGGCCCAATATTTTTTGGCCATAGTTCTCTTTTAGGGTCACAGAAGGACATTTACTATGTCCTCCTATGGCCCAAAACTCAGCATATAGTGGCATATTTCCCACTATATGCCGACAGAGCAGCGCTGTGGCCGGGAAAGATCTCGACAATATTGTGGGGGATCCACCCCGGCACCTGATTAACAGCTGGTTCTGCCTTTTTATAGAGGCAAAACCAGCTGTGCCCGCTGCATCCCTCCAGTCAGTGCTGGAGAGGGGAGGAGGGAATGATGACTGCCAGTCACAGCTCTCTGCAGGGAGATGATCGGGAACTGAGTGATCAGCGTTATGTGATCGCTCAGTCCTCGATCTATCGAACCGATGTGTGACAGCTGAAGTGTCACATGTCAGCTCTAATCATAAATTATTAGAGACGCTATTCTAAATAATTACTCTATTAAAGTCTCCAGCAGCACTGGATAAAAGGAACTAACATGATTGCCCCTATAATTGTACAATATAGAAATATGTGGCTTTAATGCATTCTCACATTAGTAATAGAATTAGCAGCTTATGTTGGGTATCGTTTTACTCGTTGTAACCTCATCTTTTATATTTCATTAAAAAAATGGGTAATTTGTTGTGTTTTGGGGCATTTAATTAAATTTGTCACTAAATTTTGGGGTTTAATAAGGAGTTGCGCTAATATTGCGCAACATAAAAATTTTCAACTACCACCATTTTATTCTATAGGGTCTTGGCATTCAGAAAATATATAATGTTGGGGGGTTTTACGTCATTTTCTGGCCTAAAATGTGGAATATAACATGGGTGCAAAAATGGAAAAAAGGGCCTCAGTCATGAAGGGGTTAAAGGAAACCAGTAATGATGTTCCCTTCTTGTTGGCCTGTTACCTACACAGGATATCACACATAAAATGACAGCATGTAGCTGAACAATGTGTTTGACTGACTTAGTTACAGTTGTATTGTGATTTTCACATGCCTGCCTGATGCTTATATCATATGTAGGCATTGTATAATGCCTTCATATGATTAAAAAAAAAGAGTGGTGACACTTTAGTTAGCTTCAGAGTTCAGGTACAGTTAAAGCAGATCTAACCTTAATTGGAAGATCTTGAAAGCACTATGTTATTATCAAATTGCCTTGTTCTTTATTTAATATGGTTTTCAAAATATATGTTTTTTCTCATTATTATTTGCATCTAATCGCTGCTGATCTCCAGCCCTTTTCAGCCGCTCTACATGCATTTGCTCCAGCGTCAGTTGCACATGGTTTCTGTAGACTATGGTGGCCTATTGCCTGCACAAAGTATGTCTGCACGATAGTTTCCACCAGGGGCTCACGTGCAAGGGTGACAACACAGGGCCACAATTGTAAGACAGTTGTCATCCTATAACTGGAAGTCACAGCTCTCTGTCTGAACAAGGCCAATGGAAGTCACAGCTCTCTGCCTGAACAAGGACCATGGAAGTCACAGCTCTCTGCCTGAAAAGGAGCATAGAAGTCACAGCTCTCTGCCTGAACAAGGAGCATGGAAGTCACAGCTCTCTGCCTGAACAAGGAGCATGGAAGTCACAGCTCTCTGTCTGAACAAGGACCATGGAAGTCACAGCTCTCTGCCTGAACAAGGACCATGGAGGTCACAGCTCTCTGCCTGAACAAGGACCATGGAAGTCACAGCTCTCTGCCTGAACAAGGACAATGGAAGTCACAGCACTCTGCCGGAACAAGGACCATGGAAGTCACAGCTCTCTGCCTGAACAAGGACCATGGAAGTCACAGCTCTCTGCCTGAACAAGGACCATGGAAGTCACAGCTCTCTGCCTGAACAAGGACCATCATGGCAGGATTACCACATTTTTTTTTTTTTATATAAATGCTGCAGGTTTAAACAACAAGATGGAAAGCAACCTTTGAAATTTCATTAAAGCTTATGTGAGATTTTTGTTATTGGGTTTGGACCTGGCGTATTTCAAGGGGACTCGCTTATATTCCCTTTAGGAAATAAGACAAGTCAATCCGCCTCTGACAGAATCATGAACTGGCTGCTCTGATAGAGAATTTTCTACAGTTAAGTAGTGGCCATAATGACTGAAATGATTCTGTTTGTATTTTGAATGAGCGCCTGTCATTGCCGGAGAGGGTTTAATAGGTGCAAGCTTGTGCTTTGTGTTTGTGGCATATGGAATCCCAGCAAATAATGTCACCCATTAACTTTTTCTGCTGTTCCTTTCTTCTGCCAGGAAACAGAGATTGACAATATCCATCAGCTCGTCGTGGGCGCCACAGAAAATATCAAAGAAGGAAATGAAGATATACGAGAGGTAATGTTCTTGTCTGCAGTTACATTGGCTGTAATTGTGTGTATATCTGGAAGACGAGGGGGTGGGTTAGGTTAGGATTATGCGTGTGTGCGTGGTTTTGTGTTATTAATGTTTCCAGCTTGTCACACAACAGCCCTGGAGAAAAAGCTCCATGTAATAAAGACTTAAGCCCCTCTATTCACAGCAATTAGGCTGACACTTGTGAGCGATTTCTTGGAACTGTATTGTACACACAAATAACAGTAGAGTATGGCAGACTTGACTAAGTGGGTAGAAAGCGCTGCTCTTAAAACATCAAATTATATTTTGCTTAAAGGAAGCCTGTCATTAAAGAGGAACTTTATCCCCCCCATTTTGTTTTTGTTTTGCTCCATATTTTTTTCTGCTTTTGCGATGCACAATTGACATATTCACTCCCCCACCCAGCAAGTCTAGCAATGTCCTGCTATGATCCACACGCTGGGTCCTAGACTGCCATCTTCGTTTATGGCATCATCAGGAGTCGGCTGTCTGTTCCTGCTACTGGCAGAAGCCCCTGATGATGTGCCACTAGGCCTGCCCCCTTCATATTCACCCACCCAGAGGATCCAGCATTGTTCTTCCTTGATCCACCATGCTGCTGCCACACACCAGGTCCCGTGCCGCCATCTTCTTTTATGATGTAATTAGGAGCCGGCTGTCTCTTGCTGATTTAGGCAACCAGCCCCTGATGATGCGCCACTAGATCTGCCCAGCGAGTCCAGTGTTGTTCTTCTATGCTCCACCGCACCACTGCCACATGCGTTTCCCACACCTCTATCTTCATTTCTAATGTCAGACTGTCTTCTTTTGGTTCAGGCAGCCAGCCCATGATGATACACTGCCATGCCGCCCTCCTTCGGCCAATGTATGTGACGAGCAAAGGAGGAGTCTAATGATGCCTAGTGCATCTAGCGAGTGAAGTTCCACTTTAAAATAATGAAATTGAATATAAGCCATTAAAGTGACCCATGCTGTTCCTCTTGCTATCCGATCTAATGATACCTGTGTATAGAGGGTGCTGTAAGCACATTATTGACCCATCTCTATTCTCACAGCTCTCTAGCTGTCTCTAGAAAGCAGTTGTGAAAATTCTATTTACCTACTTTTGCTTTAGCTTCTTGATCACTTCTATTGGCTGACCTCCATTAGTTTACTCCAACATCCGCTTTGCACAGGTACTGAGTTCACTCCTGTGCCATGCTACATCAGACTTGGGTTGCAGCACATTATAGCATGGTGTACCATGCATTGATGTGGTGCAGCCCATCCATTTGAATGGGCTGCCTGCCGCATATGAATTGCTCCAGATTCGTGTCACACCATAATGCATGGTATTGATGTAACGTGTGCAAGGGCTAAATGCATTGGGGTGCCAAGAAAAATTGGCACCACAGTGCACCGAATATTGTCACACGTGATCTCACATAGATGTGACCAGGGAGCTTCGAAGGGATTGCATAAGGAATAGTTTGAGAAATGGCATGGCTTAGTTTAAGAGCGGCACCACAGGATGGTCTCACTGGTTCTGAGCAAACGAGTATATTTTGGAAACCTCTGAACACAGACTTTGACTTTAGCTATAACATATAGCCTTGGAAAAGTTCTGCCATCCCACAGTGCAATAGAAAGGTGTTTGCCTTCCAGTTTGGGTCTTTTTGTATTTCAATGAAACCTGCACTGAGAGAAATGCAAGGGGCTATTTTTTCTTACCTTTGAGATGTGCCTGTGTAGCCTTTGCAAGCTTCTTTCCCAATTTCCAAGTGACGAGAAACTATGTTTGTCCCCTTAGAAACAATAGAGACAGACAGAGCTTCCTCTCATTAACATACAATGCTTCTAGATCTTTAACCCTTTGTCAAGACCAATCTAGTTTCCAACTGATAATGAAATCTGCCAGTACAGTACAGACACGGTTCATTATGTTAACATTCTTGCCACCCTCCGCTAGGAAAATCGGAACAAGAAACCACTTTTCTTTCCGAATTGAGCAAGCGACAGTTTATTTTTTTTAGTTATGCTGAATGAGAAACCTATAACAAATATAAAATATTGGCTGCAAAAGTGGAAATACACTTTAAGGTGCCCTCTCTTTCAGGATCGAGCTTTTAAAGCTTTCATTGTATTTGATCCTCTATTACATTGTACACCTTTTTCCTACATACTGAATCGGCTGATTGCAGAAAAACCTCACCGGGCATATTGTTCTCCCACACACCAGCAATAAATCAATACTTCCGGTCAGTTAGTAACTTTTTATTTTTACAAACTCTTATGCAAGAGATGGGGGTGGAGATGGATGCTCAGGGAAGCAGACCACAATGTCTATGCACTGTTTATTAGCCTAACTCTGAGGTCTTCATCTGCACAGACCCCAAGTTGGACATTTGTATATAGGGAGCATTGTTTGATGATAGTTATTGAATCTGATTTCACCTGGCAATTTAATTTAATAGGTGTAGAAGAGTACATCATTATAAAAATAGAGCATTCATATATGCAGGTACAGAGAACTGCATTAAAGGAGAATTATGGGGTGAGTGAAAAACACTCATCCCCATAATTCAAGCCGACCTGTGACAATGAAACTGTCACACCTCGGCTCTATTGATCGGGAAGTCAGCGAACACATCCCGTAGATCGCTCACTTCCCAATCATCTCCCTGCAGAGAGTGGTGACTGACAGTCACCGCTCCCCGCAAGGATTCCCCCCTAACCTCTCTGATCCTCTAGCGCTGACTGGAGGATCGGACAGGGGAGGGGGCTGGCACAGCTGGCTCTACCTCTAGATAGGCAGAGCCCACTGTCAATCAGCCAACCGGGTGGATCTCGACAGTGGCGATCTCAGTATGTAACGGGCAATAGCTTGCTATATACTGAGTTTTGGGTCACTGGAGGAGGTTAGTATATGTCCTTCCGTGACCCTGAAAAGAATTATGGGAATAAAAGATTACCCATAGTTCTCTTACAAAGAGTGTAAAGATAAGAAATTATAGTTTCCCCCTCATAGATTTAGCAAACAGTTTTAGATAATAACAACATGATCCACCCATCTCAAACATAACATTAATCTTAGTACCTGGCTGTTTTCTCTGCTGTTGCCCCCATTTTAAAGGAGAACTATGGGGTTAAGGCTTTTCCCCATAGTTCTCCTTAGGGTAACGGGAGGACACAAACTAGCGTCCTCCCGTCACCCTAGGCTTAATATACCTCGAGCTGTAGCTGAAGCGGATCCCGACAATTGTGCCGGGATCCGCCCAGCTGCGTGACTGACAGGCAGAGCCAGCTGTACCCGCCCCGTCCGTTCCGCCCAGTCAGCGCTGGCGGATCGGAGCGGGGGAATTCAGCCCCTCCCCTGTCATGATAGAGAGCCGTGACAGGATCGAGAAGTGAGCGAACGCCGGTATGTGTTCGCTCACCTCCCGATCTACTGAGCCGACCTGTGACAGTCTCATTGTCACAGGTCGGCTAGAACTATGAGGTGAGTGAAAAGCACTCACCTCATAGTTCTCTTTTAAGCGAAGGGTGCCAAAGTAATAGGTGGTTATACATTGATTCCAGCATTTGAATCAATATATTGTTTTAGTTAAGCGGGAATCCTTTATTGAATCCAAATTCAACCAACAGTGCAATAGTTACTTGCTTGATAATGCAGCATTTATGTGCAGATGTGCTGTTCTCATTGGGTTTTTTTTCTAACCCAATGAGATGCTAATGAGTTCTCCAGGGAAAACAAATAGTGGTCAAATCACTTCAGCCCCTGGAAAAGCAAGGATAGAAGTTATATAAACGCTGAGATCCTCAGCATCTCTATTATATGATCTTCTATTGGTTCTCCTGATTATATATTTGGGAGCCTAGACGCACAGTCCTTTTATTGGAAGGATGGCAAGGGATGCCGGGATTCATTTATATGCACAACTTAGATTTACCTACAGAGATATGCAGAGGAGGAGGAGAAGCCATGGATAAATGCTGAGGTTTTGAATGATGCTGTATGCGTCTGGCTGTTAAATGCTAGTGCTTTCTAAAAACTCTACTTTAAACCATAAGAACTGCATTGTCCAGCGTTCCTGATAAATAGTTTTGCTTCATACAGAATCATCTGTAAATAAAGGTACCGTATATACTCGAGTATAAGCCGTCCCGAATATAAGCCGAGGGTGGGAAATGAGGCAGCTACTGGTAGATAGATACCAATAAAATTACATGAATATTTATTTAAAAGAAAAATAACCTAGCTCTGCAAGTGGAAAAGGGGGTACAGGGCTACATATCATGTACTACGGATCATTTAACCCATTCATGTTAGCAGAGGATCATTGTAAATGTATTGTCTGCACTGTATTAGCAGTATATACTACATATAGAGTATATACTGCTAATACAGTGCAGACAATACATTTACAATGATCCTCTGCTAACATGAATGGGTTAAATGATCCCTAGTACAGGGCTACATATCATGTACTACGGATCATTTAACCCATTCATGTTAGCAGAGGATCATTGTAAATGTATTGTCTGCACTGTATTAGCAGTATATACTACATATAGAGTATATACTGCTAATACAGTGCAGACAATACATTTACAATTATACTAACATGAATGTATTAAATGATCTGTATGTAGCCCTGTACCCCCTTTTCCACTTGCAGAGCTAGGTTATTTTTCTTTTAAATAAATATTCATGTAATTTTATTGGTATCTATCTACCAGTAGCTGCCTCATTTCCCACCCTCGGCTTATATTCGGGACGGCTTATACTCGAGTCAGCGCCAGTGCGTCATCTTACTTACCTCGCCGAGCGTCGCGTCACTGCTGCTCCGGTGTGCGGCGCTCCGAGCGGGGTCATCTGGCAGTCTCCGGGTCCTAATTTAGGTGGCCGGAGACTGCCAGATGACCCCGCTCGGAGCGCCGCACACCGGAGCAGCAGTGACGCGACGCTCGGCGAGGTAAGTAAGATGACGCACTGGCGCTGACTCGAGTATAAGCCGAGGGGGGCACTTTTCACCCCAAAAAATGGGCTGAAAATCTCGGCTTATACTCGAGTATATACGGTAAATGGAACACTAAAGTAGAATTTAAAGGAAAAGGAACCCCCCCCATCTCATTTTGAGTTGACAAGGGGCATCAAAATGATTGAAATGGATGTTAGGATTGAGTCCTATGTCTATAAGCTTTAAGATGGATAAATGTATGAAGGTAATAAAACGAATATGGAAATGTAATGGAAGGCTATATATTAAAATGAATAAATGTACCGTAATTAAACACATGCAGAATCACCTGCAAATATATTCAGCTTTACATTAATAAAAGAATAAGAGCAAAGCTTTACTCCCAGTTAACGGGCTAGTTTGCTAGTCGAGATGTCCACGCACTGTAATGCCCACTCATGCACCTCTAGACTTTCCAATATATAGATAGATAGATATACACATACATATGCACGCACACACATATACACACACAGGCCTATCGCATAGCTAACAGTTGGTATCAGTCTGATCTACATTGACATCTTCTCCCTGAGGCCTTGCTCCCTTTCCCATTTACTCCCATCTTGTAGGTCCTGCATGTCTGCCTGTCTGGGTATAATAGCAGTTTAGTTATCGCTGATGGATTTCCAGTTCTCCTCTAGGTCATGCCAAATCTTTTCAGCATAATGGGATGGATGGTTGACCTATCATACTGCTCCGCATTGTTCAGATTGGGTTTTAAGCCTTTTCTTGCCAGTTTAATAATATACTATCTAGGAAAAGGTAACGCTGCAGATAATATATGATTTAAATAATTTTTTTTAATTTGTTGCCATAGGCTCCGTCTTGATATATATGAAAGAATGGAGCTGGGGAATTCAGTGTGATGGATGAGTGAATGGTAAACTTGACAGCTGTCTCCGGCAATGAGAACTCTGGATGTACAGCAATATGCTTGTGATCCCCAGTGTGATAAAATAGCTTCATCATTGTCAGAGGCCTTGTGCTCAGCACCTCAGTGTCGGTATGAGGCATATCCAGCTTTAGACCAGCAGAAGCTGAGAAAGCAACATTGCCATGCGCATCCTGCAGTACTCTCGATTTCCTCCTGTGGAGCTTAGCTGTCATTTATATGGGCTAGTAGTAGAGCTAGTTCAGGGCACGGCAAGGGGAGAAATCTTTAAAGAAGGAGTCAGGGAAAACTAAAAACTTACCCTTGCAGTGGGGCTACCTCCGCACTGCAAGGGTTAAGTGTTCACTTTGTCTAGGGGGCTGAAATAAAGCAGTTTTCCTCACCTGATCCTCAATTCTTCCAGACTGATAGACTGGTCCCTGCGGCCTCTTCTTCACTGAGCTCCAGTAGTCTGACACTCCGGATGTCATGACGCCGCTGTCGTCGTCATGTCTTATACAGGTCCATTGACCTGCGCTAGACATGAGGACACCGAGGGACATCACGCAGCCGGAGCAGAGGAGGGGGGGAGGTGAGTGCCAACTGCAACGGGACCAAGGATCAGATAAGTAATATAGCTTTATTGGAGCCCCTTTACAAAATGAGCCGTTAACCCTTGCAGTACTGGGGTAACCCCGCTGCAAGAGTAAGTTTTTGGTTTTTTTTTCTGCCTGTTGCTCTTCTTAAAGCAAAATTAAAGTGTTGTTTTTTTTGTACAAACAGGTTAAAAATGGTTCATGCATACCTGCAAATCTGTTTATCTTGTAGATTTCATGATAGTGATCCCAGCTGCTGTTGGGGCATAGTGCCAGACCTGGGATATTCTATGACCTTTGGTTTGCTCTCTGTTGGTTGTACAGCTGTAGGCTTTCCATGCCTTCCTCTTAGTATGTCATTATGCTTCTAAAGAGCACATCAATACATCAATACACAGAACAGTCCTGTTGTGTTCTGCTTTCTCATTTGATTGACAGCTGCATTCAGGAAAACTGGTAGCAACATGTAGCTGATCAAAGAGCTGGGAAAAAGGAGAATTAGGCTTGTCCTACTCTACCCTATTAGACCCCAGTTCCTGCCAAAGGATAAGGGCTGGTGGACACCATAACTGCATCAGAACTGCGTGCTTCTGTGTAGCTGCAATGCTTTGCTTTATTACATAGATCTTGACGCTTTTTTTTTTTTTAGCTTAAAATGGGCTTTCAGGTGCAGTCCAGTACGTTCCAGTGCGTTTGCGTGAGTTTTGATGCGTTCAGTTGCGATCAGACACAGCTAAAACGTGACAAGCAGGATTTTTTCTGATTGCATTGGAACGGACTGCACTGGTGTGAACAGAGCACCAGAAATCCCATTGGAAAGCATTGTGACATGTGTTTGACGCAGCTGCCAAACTGGACGGACTACATCACAACTGCATCTGGTGTGAACAAGCCCTAAAAGTAGTTTTCACAGAGAATTTCCTGGGGTCTTCACTTCCTTCAGATGGTAGCACTCCCCTCACTACCCCCTGCTACTGTGTAGAAGAGGTAATGCCATGGACTCTGTAAGATGGTATGTGGGTAACATCAAATAGGGATAAAGCAAAAGGTAAAACAGATGTGAGAGTTTACATTCCTGCCCAATGCAGTTTCAGAGCATTTGTGTAACAAAAGATACTTTAGTTTAGAAAAGTGATGTACAGTCGCTCAGTTTATGGTGTCCTGCAGAGGACATGCAGCTGCTGTTTGGGGGGAATTTCTCAAAACTGGAGCAGTTGCCTATGGCAACCAATCAGCTTCTCTCTTTCATTTTCAAATCTTAACTCAGCAAACTGGAGAGAGAAGCTGATTAGTTGCTATGGGCAGCTGCTCCAGATTTTGTCTGCTCCAGTTTTGATAAATTCCCCCCTCTGAATGGACAAAATAAAAGGCACTTGAGTAGCTATTACTGCTCCTTATAGGCTGGTGATAACTACTTCTCTCTACTTCTCTACTCTTTATTTCCATGAGCCAACCATAGACTTTAATGTTTGGAAGTGCCTCATATACAGTTTGCCCTTAGGGTGGTTGGATCATGCCTGCATGGATGACCAGCCTCTATATCTTAGGAGCATATGTAGGCCACTCTACCTTCCCAGGAGCTGAATAAAAGCATCACTTTCCCTTAAAACCTACCTTCTCTTCCCCAGAAAATGAGGAGATGTCAGTTCTGCCGTGCCTCATTCTCTGATTAGTTCATCAGAATCTCAAAGACACTCAATGCTTTGATCTCGAATTTATGGTGCAGGTAAAAGAGCAATGCATTCTTCAATTCCATTCTTCACTAGCCCTGCAGGTGAGGGGAAGTACAGAAAACACAGTGTGAGCTCATTAAGTCACATCATGGGTGAATCTAGTTGTCCTGTTTCTTCGTCTCAGCGGAGTCTCACTCCTTCTGCTGTATTTTACTTAAAAATGTCAAATAAATGAATCATCCAACAGACAGAATGCCTTTGTGATGAGTACATCAAAGGACAAAGGCACTGCCTTCAGATCACCATACAGTGAGATGTTTATTCTTTTTTTCCATATTTGGCGGATACATTTAATTAGGAGGCAGAAAGGTACCTGTTTGGGGAATTTCTTTAGCATATGTATGTAAAATGGTATTCATTTTATTACTCTGTTCTAGTATGTATAGTGAGAAATGTCACTTCTGTATTCAACCTTCTCTTGAATAAGTCTCAGAAGACTGCAGTTTTGATCACCTAAGCTAATAAGGTTCCCAGACCACAGATGGGTTAAAGCCAGTTGATGAACATTCCAGTGTTTACATATTCTTAACAAGCACTACATAAACTTCAGTGACCTCTGTAGCTGCAGGCACTGTGGAGTAATTCATCCTTACATTTCACAGCAGCTCATTCATGTCTTTTTCTCAGTAGCTCAGTTCCCCTCCCTACCCACCATAGAGCTCCCACGCTGTGTTTGTATTGACATTTGGAAGGCTGCTGAGGTTAAGCACAGGGCAGCTGAGCTGCTGAGATTTGAGAGCATATGTTGTGACCTTTGAGGATGTATTGCTCCATAATACTTGTGACTACATGGATCAGTGAGCTTGTTTTAAAGCTCATTTACTGCTTGTTTAGAATATGTCAATACTGGAATTTCCAAAGCCTGGTCACGAGTTCAGTTCAAGCATTGTGTACCTTAAGGGCTTGTTCACACCAATTGCGTTGCATTCCAGAGCGGTAGCTGCCGGAACGCACCGCAATCGCTCACAAAACTCCCCCCTGGGTTCTTGGATGCCCACGCCCTCCCTGCTGCCCGTAGTGCGATCGGACACGTGGCACAACATTGCCTGCGTTCGTATCACTGTAAATGCAAATAATAGTCTGCCCTATTTCTTTGCGTTTGCAGTGGAATGGAACGTAGGCAATGTTGTGCCACGTGTCTGATCGCACTACGGACAGCGGGGGGGTGGGCGCTGGCGTGGCTGCGGTGCCATTTTCTTCAATGCACCACCGCACCCCATCCCGCCCCAGAACCCATGGGGGAGTCTTGTGAGTGACTGTGGTGCGTTCCGGCAACTACCGCTCTAAAACGCACCGCAATTGGTGTGAACAAGCCCTTAGTGTTTGAAACTTCCAATTTACGACATCACAATCTGCAGATCGCAGGGCTTCTTCACACCAGATGCAGACCAGATCTCCATGAGTTTCTGCACATGCAGTGCAGTGGGTTGTGCAGCATTTTTTGAGGCGTTCCAGGGCGTTTACATGCGTTTTTGATGCGTTCCAGAGCAGGTAAAATAGGGCTTGCTGCAGTTTTTTTACATGCTCTGGAACTGAACGCTGCGGTGTGAACTAGAGCCCAAAATACCATTTGGAATACATTGGACGCAGTTTTGATCCGGTCTGTAACTGCTCTGCTCCTGGAACGCGCTTGGTGTGAACAAGGCCTAAGTCTTCACATGATCAAATCGTCCTGCACCATGTTCCAGTCTTATGCAACAGAGAGGCAGGAGGATAGGCTCTGGGGCAGGATGGCTTGCCGGAATTAATGAGCAGTACAGCACAAAAATCTTCCAAATTCACTAGGGGTTCTGGCAAGCACAAAACCAGGATGAAGCAGGCAGCATGATTCAAACATAGGGATTCTTATTATTATGGTATGCCTCTGTGTTTACGTATTTATACATAATGCTTTACCAATTTGAGAACTAAGAACAATTCTAAACATATATTTACATATAGCATGGTTCCATGTGATTGTGTTGTATTGCTGCTCTGTGGCAGCAACAAAGGCTAACAGGATGTGACTGAGTAATTGGTGGTTGTGTAGAGCTGTGTAATCTGTGAAAGTAGACGTGAAACCTCCCTGTAGCCGTGATGTTAACCCTAACCAATCTCTTTTTTTTCTATTTGACCGACAAAGCCCCTACAATAGAGGAAGCTTAATAAAGTTAGTCACTGTAATTAACTTTAATGGGCAGGTCAGCTACCTGGCTCCTGTGATTGGTCCAGTCAGTGACCCCTGCTGTGCCCGGTGCTACCGATGGACCTTCTCATTTCTGTTACTAAAGCTTTTCTTGTTTTTTTCCTTTGCAGGCTATAAAGAACAATGCAGGCTTTAGAGTATGGATCCTTTTCTTCCTAGTCATGTGTTCATTCTCTTTACTCTTCCTGGACTGGTATGATAGTTAATAAATGAGCTGTGCCTCGTAGCTACAACTTCATTTGAACATTGTTAAATCATTAAGAAAATGCCACATCTTCGTTGTCCTTCTTCCTCCACATTAGTCTGGATATGTTAATAAATGTCACTTCCAATAATGAGGTCATGAAGAGTGTCTACAAGTGATTAACTGGAAGATATTGAGCTGTTTGCATTACACGGGGAAAAGCCAGACTCGCTGACTGCTTCTACACTGAAATTGTTAAAGGAACAATAACCTCCAAGACACTCTTTTTTTTTTGCCTAATTAGGTCGAACGGTGGGAGTTACATTTGTGACATTCGTATAATATCTCTATGTGTGACCTCCTCTTCTGCTCTTGTATTAATTACGACCTGTACTCTGCAGACAAGTGAAAGCTAGAGTAACAATCGTGACACTTAATTTATATAAAGGTTACCAAAGGCAGTCACATGACTCATGTTTTGTCATTGGTCATGTGTGGACTGACATTCAGCAGTTTGGCAGCTGACCGCACATGGATCCTTGAGGAGTACAATGGATGCCATTGATGACTTCCTTTCCAAGATTTCATTTGCCTGGCTGTCTGCTTTTGGTGCTTTCAAAACCCAACTTCATCACATGATGCACAAAGTAATATTGATACTTTAACTTTCACTTTCCTGTAAAGTATAAGTCTGTAATAGTTTCTGGCTAATCTGAATTTCTTAATGCTGATGTCACACCAATATCCCGCCCCTGGTGACATCGCAGTTGCCTTCCGCCACACCATTAATCTGTAGTATTGTAAAAGGATTAACAGAGTTGATAACAGTAACAGCAGAGCTCCAGATGGGAAAGAAGGATTGAATGTCGCAATTGAAGTGAATAATGTTGGGCTTGTTTCACCTTCATAGGTACCCTGAAGTACGCTGTAATAAAATATTTGTGCACAATGCCTAATTACAAAGTGAAAGTACTTTTCAGTTGTCTTAATTTCAACATTTTTTCAATGCCCAATCTTAAAACATTATAACACAGTTTTGACTTTCCACCATTATTCCTTTATAGCTCTGTTTTTGTAGCCAAGTCTGTTTTTTAATTGCTGTTCTGAAATGAGTTTCAGAAACACTGTGTGATACTCCATAAGGACCAATCAAATTTCATCTTTCAGTTCAAAGAGTGAGCAGGGTGAAAAAAAGGTCTGCTTATTGGCTAATTTGTACTAAATAAATAGCAGTTCTCATGCTGTGTTTAACTTGTATTGGACAGCATAGTAAAATGGATGCTAGAACGTGTAGGATCAATCATCTTCACTGTGAAAACCTGTAGACATCGTTCAGTGTACCGACAAGGAAAATCCGGGAACGTTTTGATATCAAGTTAATAGGAATGATTTAGGAAAGCAATTGGTTTGAATGGGACTTTTAAAATGATGTTAAAAAGTAATGAGTGTGTTCCAGCCTTGTGGGAATGATGAATATCTTAATTTAAAGCAGCATTAGTAGACGTCCTTGCCAACACTTTAAAGAGCAA
The DNA here is from genome assembly GCF_000935625.1 of Nanorana parkeri. Classification (NCBI taxonomy): domain Eukaryota; kingdom Metazoa; phylum Chordata; class Amphibia; order Anura; family Dicroglossidae; genus Nanorana; species Nanorana parkeri. The sequence goes on along the minus strand of NW_017307402.1, from coordinate 430,366 downwards.
ACTGAATCGATGAAGCATTTTATATTTGCACATTTTTATGCCCATCATTTTAAACCTGAACTATGCTAATGATTTACAGCTGTTGATACCATGGCACCATCTTGTCAGCTGGATAGCCAGCTTAGTCCCCATTCACACTCAGCGATTTGTAGCATGCTTTTCACTTTAAAATCGCTTGTGATTTCCGCTCTAAAATCACTCAAATATGAAGCTCAATGTAACTCTTCCAATGCATTTCAATGGAGATGTTCACATCTTGCAGCTCAATGTCGCCTGTAGCTTGTAGCTCAAACATAAGCTATTTTTCGGTTGATTTCGAACAATTTGGCCCCGATAGACTTCGATAAACTGCCAAAAGAAGCGCTACGTAGCGCGACAAAATGTGCACGGTAGCTCAATGGCGATCAGCTCAAATCAGCACTGAAAAAGCTTGTAGCTCAGTGTGAATGGGGTCTTAGACTTAACAGTCCTGGCTGCTGATTTTACTTTAATTGGCTGAGTATTATTTGTAGATAAATTGGTCAAGTAAAAGCAGACATTGGAAGGACAAATTAACTAGTGCCTGTTATTCTCACATGTTAAATCACCAGGGTAGGAAAAAAAAAGTGGAGACGTAACTTACCTTGGACCTTTGATTTCTCAACAATTCCCATTGCCAGTGGTGATGTCATTCAGCCTCAATGCAGCCTCCTGGGAAAGCTGAGGATCCTAATTCTTGCAGGAATTTGCTGCTGCATATCACTGGCACCTACATGAACAGGCTGGTAGGCAGGTCAAAGGTGAGCAATGCTAAATTTTTTTGGCTAAATTTTTTTTTCCATTTTACATCGTTTGGGAATATTTCCCTGCGAGGTGCGCTTTAAGAGAAACAATTTCAATGGATTCCATTTAGAGTGTCCCTTTGCCTCAGTCAGGCTGATGTGGATGTATATAGAAAACTAGGATAATGTGAGGCCATCTCTCTTCAGCATGTTGCCATTGAGCAGACTGAACCTGATAAAAAAAATGTTCTTCTACAATGACATGATGAGGCTGTAACTACACGGGTGATTTTAATCTCTTGTAACTAATTAATGTAACCACTAGCCGGCAGGCACTTGAATCGGTTAAAGCTGCACTGGAAATTCTAGTTGTTCATTCCTACTAATGAAGTCGCCATTTATTCATTAAACCTCCTTTCGTTGCAGTTTATTTGAATAACGCCAGCTACAGAGGACTACAAATCCCAGCAATAGTACATTATAGTATAATGTACTATTGCTACATTCCTCTATAGCTGCTGGTATTCTGCACTGCGCCGCTGTATAATGTACTATATTGCACACCACACTTTTTTTTTACTTCCACCGTGCCAAGCTTGCTCCGGTGATGGACTACAATCTCAATACAAACTAGTAGTCCATCACTGGAGCCTTTTTTTTCCTTTTTTATCCGATTAACCGATTAATCGAACTTAATAATCGGCCAACTAATCGATTATGAAAATAATCGTTAGCTGCAGCCCTAGTTGAGTGGTGATAAACAGTTCCATGATGGGTTTATCCAGCATGTGAACCTATTGCAGCTAGTGTATATCACTGTGAGGCAGTGAAGCCATTGGAGCCCTATCGCTAAGCACTGGGTATAGCTCTTCCAAGAAGGTTTACAGACATAGACAAATTTGTTGATACCCTTCCAGAAAAAAAGAACCCACAATTCACTCTGAATTTACTTAAAACTGACCAAAATAATTGTTATTGTTTACTCCATATTTCATAAAAATAAGACTTTGATTTTTGAGTTAACATTTTAAAACATAAAAGGAAAATGGGACATTGCATTTCCCAACCCCCTAGAGGGTTATTATAGCTCTCAATGAGATGTCCGCACCTGCCAGCAGGTAGTTTGGCCCACTCCTAAGCAAACTGAACTTTACTTCCTGAACAATTTCCTTCAGCTGTCTCATGTTTGAAGAATGCCTTCTCTAGACTGTATGTTTCAGCTCTTTCCATAGATGTTCAATTGGATTTAGATCAGGGTTCATAGAAGGACACTTCAGAAAAGTCCAGTTTTGTTGTTGGCCATTCTTGGGTGCTTTTAGCTGTGTGTTTTGGGGTTGTTGTTGGAGGACCCATGACCTCCAACTGAGACAAAGCTTTCTGTCACTTGACAGTATGTTTGGCTCTGAAATTCCTAAATAGTCTTGAGATTTAATCTTGCCCTGCACAAACTGAAGACACCCTATAGCAAATGCATCTCCAAAACATTACTGAGCCTGTTCCATGTTTTACAGTAGATACAAGTTTTTTTTTTCTTTTAAAAGCTTAATTTTTTGTCTAGACCAAAGAGTTTGTGACTTGCCGAGAAGCTCCAGTTTTGTTTTATTTGTCCAAAGGACATTCTCCTAGAAGCATTGTGGCTTGTCAATAGTCATTTTAGTAAATTCCAGTTTGACTTTTTACTGTTTATCTTTAACCTCCAGTCCTCTGGGTCTTCTTTCTTTGAGCCCACTGTCACTCAACATATGGTGCAATCAGATACTGATGTACCTGGACCTTGGAGTTCAGTTTGTATCTCTTTGTAAGTTTTCCTTGGCCTTTCTCTACCACACTATCCTTCTGTGCAGTCTGGGGTTGGTTTTCCTCTTGCAGCCACATATAGGGAGCTTGGCTACCCTCTCATGGACTTTAAACTTCTTAATATTTGCAACTGTAGTCGCATGAACATCGAGCTGCTTGGAGATGGTCATATACCCTTTATCTTTGACATGCTGGTCTATAATTTCCTTTCTGATATTCTCATTCTCTCTCCTTTTTGCTTTCTTTGGTACCAACCATCAGAGTGACAATTTTTCTCCTATTAAAAAGGCTGACTGAGTGTACCTAACATTTGGAACTCTCTAATGGGGAGGGTTCCAAATGTTTAATTCTGACCCAAAAGCTTTCTATGGCCAGCCAACTGCAGCTGTTGGCATGTTAGATTACATTTTACTTTTCCTCAAGTTTCTGATAGCTGCTAGAGGTGTCATTCTGAATTGGGAACCATGTTACACATCTGGTGGGAATACAGTTGTCTTACTTCTTTTTGATCGGCAGTGGTTGATGTATATGACCACGTGTTTGTTACAGCAGGCATTTAACACATTGGACCTTGGTGTACGGGTGACTACTTCATACTTTGGACTGACACATCGTCATCCGCTGATCATACCAGCACCCATCTTTTTGCATTGGATTTTTGGGCTGGAGTGCGGTTGGACATAAATTATTATGTTACAGCAGTTGGTCGCTCCCCACAATGTATCCCTTCTTTCTATTCTCTTGGGAGGAATATCATCAGTGAAACAGAGACTGCTTAGTTTCTTTCTAATAGTGCCCAGGGCTGTAATCCTTCATCACTGGAGATCCTCTGTCCCACCTGCTCTTTATGAGTGGATTGAAGAGATGCAATACTTGAGAACCATGGAAGAATCATTTATCTGATCACCATGCTCAGTTCTATGATATCTGGAGTCCCTGTATTTACCATAGCACTACTACACAGTTCATTGACATGTTGATCTCATGTGATGACTAGCTGGTTGACCATCTTCACATTCACCTTTGATCTTGCCCCTTTGTACCAAGAGATTGCTTTCCTGCTTCCTTTTTCCCTCTGCTCTTCCCCTCACCATGCGCTCTTTCTGTTTTTTCTCTTTCATCTGATATCTTTTATTTTTCTCCTTGGACATGCAGTTCTCTCGCCCATGTTGTTACTACTGTCCTCATATAGTGTTAAATATGTTGAACCTCTTGAGGGTGTTGGATTTCACCTTGTATTTGGACCCTAATGAATTGGGCAAATAGTGCATTTCTTGATTTAGGTTTGGATGGTACTGACCTGTACTGTACTTACTTCACGGGGAAAGGACTACACTGTATACTGTTTTTCTTTTGCTTACCCTGTATACTGTTTGTGAAATTTTACTGACTGATTACAAAATGAAAGGCATGTGTGATACTAATTGCAGAAAACAGATTGAAATATTACTATGATCTGATTATTTATAACAGGGGTCTCAAATTCACTCGGGGGCCACTCGACAAATTTACTTCTCCCATGGGGCTGCTTGCCAAATATCATACTTCAAAATTAAAGTTAACTATATCTACGGACACCAATACACAATAAGGCCCTATTCACACCTGTAAGTTTAGGTGCAATTAGGGATTCCTGCGCCAGGAACTTGCGTTTTCCTGCAGCAGGAATCCCTAATCTGGCTTTTACAATTGGCAACTGCCACCCATTCAAGTTTAATGATCAGGTAACAGCAGCTCCATGTAAACGTCTGCACACCGCATGTTATAGTATGTGATATGATTACATGCGGTTAGAAAACACTTTCCCTGGATGCACAATCGATGCGTCCAGGGAGAGTGATTGATTCCTAACCAAATGTAATCATATCACATACCATTAAATGCAGTGTGCCAGGGTTTACATGCAGCAGCTGTCACCTGATCATTAACTTAAATGGGTGACAGCTGCTGCTTGTAAAAGCCAGATTAGGCATTCCTGCTGCAGGAAAACACAAGTTCCTGATGCAGGAATCCCTAATTGAACCCTCAACTTACAGGTGTGAATGGAGCCTAATAGGGCCCCCTTATACACATAAAAAATACTACCCCTGTACATATAAAATACACCCCCCACATATAAAATAATAAATTACAATCCCCGTATATATAATAACACAACCTATTCCCCGCACACCCACATATAAAATACAGAGCGCCCTTTCCTACTTACCTTTTTGCAGTGAGGAGGCAAGATCGCTGGTGATCTAGCAGTGATTAGTAAGGTCTGCTGCAGACCTCATTAATCCATCCTTTCTTTCAGCCGGAGCTCAGAACTGAGCTCCAGCTGAAAGGATCTGAGTGACGGGAGCAGCTCTGCGGTCTGCATCCGACAGTCATGCAGAACGTCCAGCTGCTCCTGCTAGTCAGGTACATGGTCTGTGAATGTGTACCTGACTTGACAGCTGGCTGCGGGCCACATAGTACCGGCTTGCGGGCCCGGACTTTGAGACCACTGATTTATAATCTTTTCTAGATTGTGGAAGAAATTATTCCTCTCTTCACATTTCTTTCCTTTATTCTGTGACATATCAGAGGGATGCCGCTCTACATGAGATAGTTGCTTTTAATTTTATCACTTTTCAGGAGGAATGAAGCATTGTTTCATGAGCTGCAATGCTACCAACCAATTTGTTCTCGTCTAATTTTTCATATGACTGTATGCAGGTCAGGAGTTTCAACTTCACTCAGACCTTGTAATCTGTGTTTGTGTTCCAGGTCAGTAATCAAAGTTTGTGACGGCCAGGCATCTGGTATTCTTAGGAGTTATTTCTCTCTGTACAGGTTTCCTTTAAGCACGCAGACAGAGCCTGTTGAATATTATAAAGCGTAACCTAGCCTGCTGAGTGTTTTTAAGGTTCAGTTTCATGCCTTTTGTCTTCTGCTTGGCTTTGAAAGTAAAGTGGTTGAGTAAAATAACCGAAAATAGCTGGGTAGGTTTATTTTTCACATTTTATTTAATAATAAAGAATAGAACATTCAAAGTGTTCACTGGTAATTCAAGAAAGAAAACATTCAGTCAGCATGAGGGTAAAATGGCAAACATACATGTCATTTCCCTAATACGCTACTGTTTGGCGTCATGTGTACGAGAGGTGAAAAGGCTACTGGTGTGACATTGTCGTGTATTACATGACTGATCAACAAGCTATTCACATACAGAAGTGTGAGCTTCAATCCTCATCTATGGGGTAGGGTGAGATGAGTGTTTCACCCATTCACAGAGTGAATATATGTTTACAGAAGTTTAGAAGGTGAAAAGTGTCCTCTATAAACCCTACTACCTACATTATTAGTGCTGCAAGAAAATGTGTAAAAGGAGCGGTCATTAAAGGTCCACTACTGAGAAAATTGAGATTTAGGTGTCTAATGTATACAGCAGTATACAGAATACCTGCCTTTTCTGCAGTTATTCCTGTAGTGCTCCAGGCCCCACCCCCACCACCATAAAAAGCCCTACTGCCAACAACCTGGTGGTGTCACTGAGTTTTCCTTGGTGTGAATTTCTGGTAGGGAATTCTCAATCCTGACCGCTGTTGTGTTATCTGTACTAGGAGGATCGGCACATGTCATAATCCCCCTGCAGCTTACATTGTGTCTTCTCTGGCATCCTTCTTTTCTGCTCCCGCCACAAGCTTTTGGCTCCCCATGAGCTATTCTCAGACCTACCAATCCCCCTCCCCCCCCCCCCCCCCCCCCTGCACTGCACCTGACCCTGCCTACCTTGTATGTGGCCTCTTCTGCTGTAAGCATGAGACCAAGATCATGCTGACATTTAGGTGGGAGTGGGAGGGGTTCTTTTTTTGTAAATAAACTACCTTGTATTGTCACCAGTGCTGTCTTTGTTCTCTATAAGAACGTGACCACACTTCCTCTTCCACTCTTTTCCAGTAGAAAGGGCTGCATTAAAGTGCAGCCAGATTGCACTATGATTTAAATGCATTTACCAAACAATGAATCCTCACTGGCCCCTTTTGGTTTTAACACTTTGCCTTCTTGATTAAGTCCGTAGGTACTTAACAATTGAGAGAAGGATTGCTGCAGATGACCAGAATCTCAAAGTGTGGAGGGGTTACGGGAGTTAGAGTCTAAAGTGGGGCCTTCTTTTAAAGGAAACCTTTGTGACAAAAATATGGGAGATGGCAATGTGGCCCTTTTTTTGAAAATGCTAGTTGCCTCCCAGTCATGCTCGCCCTCTGGTTTCAATATGTTGTGACCCAAAACAAGTAAGCATTTCTAGGACTCTGACTTCACTTGCCAGATGCTTTTTCAGAGTTAAAGACTCATAAAGTGCTGGAGCCAAAAGATCAGCATGACAGTCAGGCATGGATTATTTTCACAAGATGCTTAGCAATGGCAGTCCAGGTATTGCTCTCAGGACAGACTCCCTTTAACTGTGACACTCTGAATTATGAGAGCACCATGTACTGGCTGTCAGCACATGAAGCAGAAAAAATGGACACTTGTCCAAACACTATGAATCATTGATCATAGCAGGAAGTAAGACCTCTCTATGGCCCCACATAAATCAGATTCCAACTTTTTGACACTAGTGCGAGAATCTGGCTATTGGGCATTAGACACTTAAATAAATGAATCCTACTGTACAAAAGGGTGGCTTGCTGTTGAATCACTTATGGTCCCCTAATGATCAGGGGCAGTCTTCAGATATGAGAAGACATTCAGCTAGTGGACCAGTATAGCATGAGTTCAGGGGGTTCTTTTTGTTGCTGCACACAAAGGTCCAAGATGGTGGCTAAAAGTTCAAAATATATGGACCCCACCCATCCTTTAAAAGAAAAGTTCATCACTCAGAATAATTCTTCTTTTGTTGTTATATATTATAAGATATAATTAAGCTTTTTAGCCATAGTTTTTACCTTTTAGTCTCGAGGAACATACAAAACAGGCAATTAAAATCTGTAGCACTATTCCAACAAACACAATTGATTTGTGTATCAGTTTTTGACCCCCAAACAAAAGCTTAGCCCTGCATTTCACACATACAGAAAAACCGCAAATAGCAAAGCTCCAACTGAAACTTGTTAACCACCAGTAAATCTTAAAACCCATAGTCAATTGTAAAACGATAAACCAAAACCAGCGTCACGTCTTTTTGTCATCTATTATCACAACCACCACTCACAGAAGAATTTTCCTGCTACTACGACAAACTAAGGTATAAAAAACATCCAAAAATATCCAATGTTTTACATTCCAATGTTGGATTTGTATTTGTTATTGCAAACAGGGGATGTATATTTTCACCCGTGCTTGGGCTACGTCGATAGATTCATCTGCCTCAGCAGAAAATGGCATGTGCTGGATAAAGTGGAACCATTTAAAAAAAAAATAGGGTTGGTTTACTAAATTATGGGCTGTTCCCTCAGCAAAGTAAATTTTCACTTAGCTTAGTGAAGGAGGTGAAGTTGTGCTATTTTCAATCATCCAATAATTTGTTTAATTCTCATTGCATGTGATGTTTTTTAAGGTCATTACAACTTCACATAAATTACTCTAAGCTAAGTGAGACTTCACTTTGAAAAGTAAACATGCTCTACTTCATTAGTAAATCAACCCCATTAAGCTGAGTGTATTATGGTATAATGCCTTTCCAGGGTTAGGTGTTACAATTGCAGAAATTATCTTTCATTATTTTATGTGTAATTCTAAACACTAAAATGTTCTTTTTGGATTGTGTCTAAATTCCAACTACTGTCTCTAGAGGCCTTTCTACTCCTTGACTTACCCAATTGATTTACCCAATTAGATGCAAAAGCAAAGCATGGATGTGTAAGATATATAACAGGTGATATAAGAATCTGCATGCCTCCCAAAGCTTTCCAATTTTAAGTGGATGTAACCTATTAATGAACTATCGTTTGCTTCTCATTTAATTGGGCTGAATGCATACAGCACATAGGACAGCTATAGGTCCAATGAAGCCTTTACATGGTGTAAAAGCAAGTTTGGGGCAGAGATGTATTTAAAGTGTAAATCCAAAACTTTGAGTATTTTTTAGAATTGTTAAAGGGTTAGGCAGTAATGCAAATCTGACAAAGGTTCTATGTCCCCATTTGAGAATGTCACCCTCATTACTGGTCATAGTGGCTACTGTATCCCATACAGAAGGTGATGGGAAAACCAACATTTTTGAATTCTCACAGGGAAAGGAAGTAAGAGGAGATTTTCCTATGGGAAACCTGTTCTGATGCCATCTGTCTAAAGGTGCCCATACACCTTGCAATCATCGGACGAAAATCGAACCGTCGTACGATTTTCGTATGACGGCTCCATCCTGCCCCAACCATCGCACAGTTCAATGAGCGGTCTTTAGTAGAAATCACCTGGACGAATTTCGTTAATTGACCTCACGGATTTTCCTTTGCGCATGAGCAGTGTTAATCGTATGAGGTTTGTCGTATGGAAACGCCACCAACCTTGCGAAAATCGTACGATTCGACAGAAGTTTTCTAACCTGCTGGAAAGTCAAAAGTCGTATGATTGTACAGTATTTGCGGTTGTACACTGCCCATCAACCGTACGAATATCGGACGAAAACGTGATCGCAAACGAAAATTGCCCGATATTCAAAAGGTGTATGGGCACCTTTAGAGGGGATTTCCCCTACCTTTTTAGGGATCTCCTCTTATTTCCTCAGGTGTCTCTGGGACTGGAAATTAAGGGAAGTCTCCCAAATGGTACGCAGATGGCAAAAAAAGAAACCTGAAATGGTCTTAACCATTCCCTACTCTATCCAGAACTGAGGACCAAAACGTTTTTGAACAGTGCAGTTACTTAGTTCCACTTTAAAAAGAAAACAAGCTCGGCCGCCATCTCTGGGCAAAACCAGTCAATAATGTTGTACTTGTTTGGTCCTCTAAGTCACATCGTTCTACTTAATGGAAAAATAAAAAAGTATACACCAAATTTTTTTGCTCCTAGCTTTGACTTTTTCTCCTGTAAATAACTTTCAGTCAATGTATCCGCATTGTTTAAAATAATTGTTACAAAAAGAGATAATAAGCAAGCCTTCCATGTTATGAAGTTATTAGTTAGCTAGGTTGGATTTGCCAGCTATTGATGTACCATTAACATTCTGTACAGGTATGTATGCACAGCGATATCAGTAAACAGAAGCGCACTTTTTTTTTTTTTTTTAAACATAATACAAGTAATTTCTAAATGAACCTTAACTACTTGACTGCCAGAGCGACAGAGAAGTGAATCGTGTTTTTTTTATTTTTTTTTAAGTTCCTTTTTAGTTCCCTTCGACATAGGTCAACTGTAGCTTGGCAGCTAAGCGGACTTTTGTGAGGCTTCTGTCTCCTGCTCAGATAGCTTCTCCTCCGACAGAACCGTCATCCATGGTGATACAGAGCGTGTGATGGTCTGCTTGGCCAGGTTGTAGTGGTTTATGACTGTGTAGAACTTCCCCTGGGTGCTGGGGTCTTGTTCGGTGTAGTAGTTGTCCAGGGCTGCAGGAATGCATCGATTGTTCTGTAGAGGGATGGAAAGAGGTCAGTTAGTAATTTGAAGATGTTTTGGCTATTTGGCTTCTTGAGAAGAAAAAAAAAATGTTAGGAAGGAACCCATATTATGGTGCGAATCTGACCCACTGTGCACTTTTTTCTGTGTCTACAGAAATAGAAATACAGATGGCTATGTATGTTCCGAAAACAAATCACTTATGGAAGGTCCTGTTTAGTGGTCTTTCATTTCCAATGAAAAGTCAAGTTGAGTTTGATGTCTGAACCCTTATTTGGAAAACTTAAAGGAATGATTGCTGGGAAAGTGCATTCTCCAAGCACAACCACTGAGGGGTCTTTTTTTTTATAAAAGGGGGACCCTTCTCAACTACTTGTTTGCCACTTAACTGGTACTGTATGTAGCATGTGCTAAGTTAACAAATGATTCCCACCGTTTACATCCACAAACCATCTCGGATTTGTATTCATGTTCTGGAGATGGATAGAAGGTGAGGACTTCCAAAGTTATTTTCTTTGGAATATTGACTATCCCAAGTTAGCACACAGGAATGAGCGCAAAGCTAAATGGATGACTAAAGTCTTGGTGCAAGAGGGATATATTTTTAATTGGGCTGACTTTTCATTGGAGTAGAACATATATGCTAAGGATGGTTTGTAAATTAATGGAAAGGGATCTGTTGTGTTAATGGGAGATTTACAACATTTGAAGAGTACTTAAACTAGGTTTGTAAGGGGAGGGCACGTTAGAAAATAAACACTAATGGAAAGTGAAATGCGGGGAATGGTGTACCCCCAAGGATCAGTTTTCTGATCATTTTTACATTTATAAATCAATAGAGCAGGTGTAGGCAAACTCGGCACTCCAGCTATATACATACATACATTTATATACACTTTATATATATATATATATATATATATGGTTTGTATACACTTTAACTGAATTGAATTTATTTTCCCTTGAGAAGAAGCCATTTACAAACGTGGTCCATATAGTAAATTCAGTGCTGTGTTAACTGGTCATTGCACACAGGCATTCTTTGTGGCAACCTCTGCATACAGAACTGATTTTTACTGCAAGAGTTGTGGAAATGTGGAACTGGTGTTATAACTACTGGTTGCATACAGCTGTCGGGGTGCAGCGAGGAGGAATATGAAGCTTACAGAGGTACATGAAGGCATATACTTCATTATATCCCACATGTACATGAAGCCAACCAGATCAGTTAAAAGATAAGAGCAAAGGGAAGCTGTAACTTCAGAGAAATGTTTCATATCACACCGGGCTAAGCACGGCCTAAATATATGTACATCCAGTATATGCACATAATCAAATGAGAGAGATCAAAGTTTCATTTACACCAGTATTTTGTTTTCTTTTCATACGGTGAATCCCTTTCAAGAAATCGTTTTCATCTCTCTCAGGGTTTGGTACAAAGCAGGCAGTAGAAAGTATTATGTGCTCTCTACAACATTAACTTTGTGTCTTTAAAATAGGCCTAATTAGTACAGAATGTTCTGACATGCACTTAAAATATCTGAACTAATTAATATCCCACAATACACAAACGGAGAGGCTGTGCTCTGCTGCTCTGGAGTCTGCTAAGGACATTAGCGATGGCCTAATCTCATGGAATGGTGAGTACATGCCCGCCTTGGCTGAGCCCAGCGCCAAGTTATTCCTTTCGTCTAAGCTTTTCTTTTGCCCATATGATACAGTGAATGTCTGCAAGCAAATGAACCTCATTGTAAAAACTAGTGCTGTATCCTTCTTACTCCATCTGAAATGTTCAAATATCAGTCTCTGGAGCCCACTGGAAAGCTTCTAGAGCCAGTGTTGGGTCGTTATCTCACAATATCCTCAGAGTTACTAAAGGATAATATGAGAATATTGATCCAGGCAACTCATCCAACTGCTCTTCCGCTGTCTGGAAAGTTTATTGGCAGCAGTTGGCCAGGAGTTTTTGTTTTGCCTTAGAGGAACACAAATGACAGACCTGTAAGGCTGATGTAGATGGATTGGAGTCTTTTTCAACATAAACATGCAACTGTATAATGGCAATGGCACAGCTTCTAGAATATTAGGTTTACCTATTTGGATGGATTCACGTGGGTGGCAAAAGGAGGCACTTGGCAGGCTACTTTGACCTATGCCAAGTGCCTCATAAATGACCTTGGTGAAGCAGTGTTCATGCATGTCCAGTTGGACCATTGCTCCCCTGATGAATAGTGCCCTGATTAATGGGACTAGATGCTCTTCTGCACCCATGTGAATCCAGCCTTTTACATCAGAATGTTACCGAGATGTAGCCTCCTGTCTGCTGGCTGTCGATAGAATTGGGATGGACAGCATTAATCTAAAGTACAGAAGACTGAGTATTGTATGGAAATTAGTAGCGATGCACCGATACCAAGTACAGTACTCGGTAGAAGTACAGATACTTTTCCAGCTCCAAGACTAGACTAGAGAACAATTCAAAGGTTAGGAGGCCGCTGTCATGTGTAAGGAGCACACGGAGCTCCTGGGATGTGTACATCTCTGTTTTAATGTACGATTTTGTTTTTATAAACATATATAAAGGGATGCACCGATACCATTTCTGCAAGTACAAGTACTGGTACTTGCCCAAGTACTCACAGATACAATTACTGATACATTTTTGTTTATTGTCATGTGACAATTTTTCTAAAACAATATCGACTAATGCTTTCAGGACAGTGGTGGAGCACCTGAGCCAGGTCCCAGCTGCAACCGCTGCAACCCGGGTAGTTCTCATGAAAATGCCAAGTATCGGCACTGGTATCAGTGCATCCCTAGAAATTAGGGGCAGTGTTCCTTCTTGACTGTTTGTGAGCCTTTAGTGACTAGTACAGCGAATGGCGCAGGGTCTCCTTACTCTACTCTGTTCGACAACAGCAGACAACTGATGGTGGCTACAGCACCACAGCGAGCATTGACAACTCAATGCCTGCTGTATTAAAAATGGATTTCTGAAAACTGGACATTATTCTTATTGGAGGTACCTCAGGGCTTTTGTTCATTTTAGAACTTTTCTTTACTTCTTATGCATATCAACGGGAATGCAAAAGAAGCTTGAAGCAGGTCAACTGCACCTGCACTGAATTCTGAATGGTCTCAAACTGGTGTCAAACACAAGCCGCATCTGCAAACCTAACCTCAACACTTTACATGAAGGGGTTCAATCTCCTCCTACAATCTCCTCCAACACCTATTGTAACTACCTCTCTGTAATTCATGTGCTACCAATAACATTCAGTCCAGGACAGGTCTGAAGACTCACCAATCAGCCCAGTTCCTGTACTCATATTGGCACATGCTGTGTGTAGACTGCCATTATTTTCAATGGCCAGACTGTAATAGTGGGGGGAACAATGTGAGTCTACATTATGGCAGGACCAGACAGTAGTAAGATTTCATCTGAGCAGAGGTATGTAGCTATTTTCATGGTTTTGGTGCAGAGGGTAAGGGAGGTGGTTCTACATCTCTCATTAAGAATGTGTACTTATCCTTTTTTTGTAGCACATCCTAATAATATTGATTAAAAAAATGTGCTGATGTAGGACTCTAGGTGTTGAGAATGTTCTGTTGACAGAGGTGCTCAGTTTCATGGCTTGTACTTGCTGCAGCTCCCAGTTTTCTTACAAGGCGTTAGACCGGTTCTCTTGCTTCAGCCAAGAAGCTGGTACACACCTTTGTTAATTTTCCTTTAGCTCCCTGCTATCAGTTACCTGCAGTGTGTCTGATAACAAGCTGTCTGCATACTGTTCATTAGCTAGAGAGCGGTGATTTATTGATGGAGCACTGCAGATATTGCAGCTGACATTGACTGATTGGAATGTTAGGGAGCAGTGAGAGTGGACATGTCTGGGAGCATACTGAATAGGTCCAATGAAGACAGAGAGCGGAAGCTGATACATCATGTAGGGATACATTATTGGGCTCATACATCATACTGTATGAGAGATCCTTAATTCTCCAGTACACGATTGATATATAGAAGCATCTTTGTCCTGTCTAATAATTGGAACAGATTAGAATGAAATATTTCCATCGGCTTAAAGTGAACCTGTCTCAAAGTAAAGCCTATCAAGATGTATATAGGCAATGAGAAGAAGGCACAGAGAAGAACATTGGGGGGAAATTATCAAAGCAGTTTGTTCAGTTACGATTTAAAAATGAAAGCGAGAAGCTGATTGGTTGTCATGCACAGCTGCTCCAGATTTGGTCTGCTCCGCTTTTGATAAATGCCCATCATTGTGTTTTCTGATATTCATCCTCCTAAGGGCCACTACATTTCAGTGCTTGGTATGTATACAGTCCAGGTGTGAGATCAGAGCACTGACAGGTCCATTGACATCCCGCAATGAAGGCTGCCATGGCCCTCTGACAACCAGTCTCAAGGAAGACATTGTGGGGGCATGTCAGTGTCTCCCCTTACTTCAGAAAACAACCAGCGATCTTCCAGGTACCTCTTGGTGGCTGCTTGTCAATGGTAATGTTGGCTTGATGAAATTAAGTTGAAACCTCTTCACCTTTAAAAAGGACTCTGTGTAAACAAAAAATGGACCCTTGCAGTGGGGCCACCTCCTCACTGCAAGGCCTCACTCACACTAGAAACGGCCGGCACGTACAGCTCCGTGCTGTGTGCACATGCGTATCGGGCAGCTCCCGGGAAGGACAGGCGATGCGTGCGATTAGTACGCGGCCCCTGACCTTCTCTATGGGATTACGCGGCCGTATGCCGCCCTACGCTCACCCCAAGTGCAGGTCCGTGCGGGTGCTTGTGTCCTGGCTCCGACGCAGACAGGATCCATTCTGTCAGCATACGGTCGTGCAGGGCGGGTGAGCATAGGGCGGTGTACAGCCACGTAGTCCCATAGAGAAGGACAGGGGCTGCGTACTAATCACACGCAGCACCTGTCCTTCCCGGGAGCTGCCTGATACACCCGTGCGCTCAGCACGGAGCTGTACATGACGGCCGTTTCTAGTATGCATGAGGCCTAAGGGTTAAGTGCTCATTTTGTTTACAAGGGTCAAATAAAGAAGATATACTCACCTCATCCTTGGTCCAGCAATGGTCTACACTCACCTCTCCCTCCCTCCACTTCGGCAATGGAATGCCCTTGGGCTTCCTCGCGTCTAATGCAGGTAAATGCATTAAACATGAGGACGTCGGTGATCCTTAGACCAACAGAGACTGGGGGAGAAGAGGCTGCGGGCACCGGTCTAGCAACCCCGCAGGACCAAGGATCAGGTGAGTATATCTGCTTTACTTGAGCCCCCTAGACCAAGCAAGCACTCCTTCCTTGCAGTACTGGTAAGTTTTTTTGTTCGCCCGGAGTTTTTCTTTAATGGTATTTGTCCCCCATAGACAAGACAGGCAGAAAAATCTGTGATCTCAGCTTAAGTCTCCAAGCACTAAGACCAATTATTTTATCTGAAGGGAACCTACACTGCAATCTCAGTGAATACAAATGAGCTGCGGGTATTGAAATATTTAACAGAACATCATCTTCCACAAGATTCTCTCAGTTTTATATCCAGGTTTCAGATCCTTCTCCTATCAGCTGTACATGTGACAAGTGCTGAGATAAAACAAACCTGTATCATGTGCACCAAGTCTGAGCAGACTGATAGACAGGTGCAGAGAGAGGAACTACAAAGCACACTCACTGTACTGCATTGCTAAAAAGGACGCATAGCAAGTGCTTGTAGCAAGAAAATATGTTTAGTCGCATTAATAATCACTTTTTACATTATATTTCTATAAAGTTTTAAAAAAAGTCTCCAGGTGCATTGTATTAATCACTTCTACAAACATTTGTGAAAGAATGGGTCGCTCTCAGGAGCTCAGTGACCTCAAGCGTGGTGCCGTGATAGGTTGTCACCTGTGCAATAAATCTATCCGTGAAATGTCCTTGCTACTAAATATTCCACCGTCAAGTGTTTGTGATATTATAACAAAGTGGAGGCAACTGGGAACAACAGCAACTCAGCCACGAAGTGGTAGGCCACGTAAAATGACAGAGCGGGGTCAGCGTCAACTGTCTGCAGAGTCAATAGCTACAGACCTCCAAACTTCGTGTGGCCATCAGATTGGCACAACAGTGTGTAGGGAGCTTCATGGAATGAGTTTCCATGGCCGAGCAGCTGCATCCAAGCCTTACATCACCAAGTGCAATGCAAAGCGTGGGATGCAGTGCTGTAAAGCACACCGCCCCTGGAGTCTAGGGAAGTGGAGACGTGTTCTCTTGAGTGATGACTCAGGCTTCTCTGTCTGGCAATCTGATGGATGTGTCTGGGTTTGGTGGTTGCCAGGAGAACGGTACGTGCCTGACTGCATTGTGTCAAGTGTAAAGTTTGGTGGAGGGGGGATTATGGTGTGGGGTTGGGCTTGGCCCCTTACTTCCAGTGAAGGGAACTCTTAAGGCATCAGCATACCAAGACATTTTGGACAATTTCATGCTCCCAGCTTTGTGGGAACAGTTTGGGGATGGTCCCTTCCTGTTCCAACATGACTGCGCACCAGTGCACAAAGCAAGGTCCATAAAGACATGGATGAGCGAGTTTGGGGTGGAGGAACTTGACTGGCCTGCACGGAGTCCTGACCTCAACCCGATAGGACACCTTTGGGATGAATTAGAGCGGAGACTGCGAGCCCGGCCTTCTCGTCCAACATCAGTACCTGACCTCACAAATGCGCTTCTGGAAGAATGGTCAAACATTCCCATAGACACACTCCTAAACCTTGTGGACGCCTTCCCAGAAAGGTTGAAGCTGTTATAGCGGCAAAGGGTGGGCCAATATAGTGTATTTTTCAATAGCCACAAAGGCTATAAATCTACTTTGTGTTAAAACCCATATATTACCTATTAAAGGTAGTGACATCATCAGTGTGCTGCGCATAGCCTGTGCAAAGAACAAAGATGTGGATGGAGCCCAGCAAGCCCCACCCACTACAGGCCTACAAAAAACTACAGAAGGGGGCGGAGACAAGACCAGTTACCCTTCATAAGGAGAGAGAGCAGCAGTGACTGGACATTATTACAGGAAGCTCCTACACGGAGGCGAATTTACAGTATAGATCTGAAAGAAATACACAAAGATTGAAGGAAGAATATTGTCTAAATACAAGTCGTGTAATATTCCTTGAATCTTGTTGTGCTCTTTATATATCTTCTGGATCTGTGCAGTAATCCAGTGCAGTTTGCCTCTGTGCAGGAGCTTCCTATAATAGAGACCAGTCACTGCTGCTCTCTCTCATTGTGCAGGGTGACTGGTCTTGTCTCGGCCCCCCTATATTTCTACAGACAGCCTGTGGTGGGTGGAGCCTACTGGGCCCCTCCCACAGCTCTGCTCTCTGCACAAGCTATGTACAGGAAAGTGATGATGTCACTGCTATTTTTACATGGTGATAACTGGGTTTGTGAAGGCATACAAAGTGGATTTATATCCTGTGTGGCTATAAAGGAATAGTTCTTGTGTCTGACGTTCAGCTTTGAATTCACTTTTCTGTTGATTGGTTCACTACCTGTGCTGGAAGTCAGTTCCAGCCATCCACTATTCTTCACTCTGTCACTGTATTCTGTCACCGTGCCAATTCAAGACACTGGTACATGACCATCATATGGTATCATGACTACCTGTCCTGCTGATGCCAATGCCTGGTATATTGCAGTATCTGTGAGGGAGGTAGGAGTGGTGGGGGGGAGGGGGGGGGTGCTGTATAACCGGGTCAATGATGGCCTCTAACCCTTTTGCTGCTTTTTTTTGTTTTGCACAAATGATATAATCCACATTATGGGCCTAAAACTTAAAATCCCTGATAATTATATATTTACTCAAAGCAGAGACCCTGTAGCCTAAAATAGTGGCAGTTGAAATTTTTTACGTCGCATGAATAGATACCCAACACGCCAAGCTTAAAAATCTTGTGCGCCCGTAACACGGCAACAAAATACGGTACTCCAGATTGTCCATAGGTGACATTATAAAACCCCATACAGGTCATTAGTTTAGAGTTAACTGTGAACATTGGCTGTAGAATTATTGCTCTCACTCTGTCACACATGGTAATACCTAACGTGTAGCACAATCAACATTTTGGTACGTAGGCACACCCGACGCATGTTTGCGTTACTATGCGCACATTCGTGGGGGTCTTTTAAATGTTTTTTTAACTTTTGTTTTTACTTTTTTTTTTATTTCATTGCTATCACATAGGGGGTTTGTAATCCCCCTATGTGATAGTATATTGAAGGTGACAGGTACTCTTTAAGGTGATATTAGGGGTCGGGCAGGTGTACGCTTTACCGGCCCCAGAAAGAAATCTGGTGGCAACTCAGCTGCCAGAATCACTTCCAGTGTAAAGCTGACCAACAGAGTCCCAGCGGCTGTCTGTTTAGAGGGGCCCGCTGACAGCGACGTACAGCATACATCGCTGGCAGCAAAAGGGTTAAAGAGACCCTGTCACTTTGTCCTGAATGGGTCAATTTAATGGAAACATATACTGAGAGAATTTGGCTGTTATTTACCCCTTCTTCTGAAGATGCTAGTACATAGGTAGGCATTAGCAACCTTGACACGCCAGCTGTGGTGAAACTACAAACTCCACGAGGCATAGCAACACAGTCACAGACATGATGGTATTTGTAGTTTCAGCACAGCTGGAGTGCTATAGTTGTCTATCCATGTGCTAGTTGCTTGCCTGACATGCTGATGCAATGGCTTAACTTCTTTCTGAGGCTCCGACCTGGATGCAGGTCAGGAGTTGTGACTTTCTAACCTTCATGCTTATCCTTGGTCAGTGACTGAGAAGACACTAAAGCCAGAAACAGATGACTGATAGAAGGAGGTCAGCCATGGCAGCACAGACATCCTATAAGACAACAGTTCTTGTAAGCAGAGCCCCTGAGCAGCCCGGATCTCGTAACGTGTCAGTCAAAGAACAGAATTTCAGCCTTTGCTGCCGAGGCCAATATACTCTTGGGATCCAATTACTGAACAGCAGCAATTGTGAGCTGAATAATTTACCAGATTTCCGCTCTCACAATAAAATATATATATATATATATGGCAAACCATGAGCCATCCAGAGAGACATGACATTAGCCAGTCCAGATCACCAGAAGATTATCAATTAACCCAAATCATGTGCAGGTTAATCTGAATGGCTATATGTGAATCTGTGTCTCTGGACTGCACAGCTAAGGATTTTCACTTATTTAATGGCGATGGGATTAGTGTCAGCACAGGAGGAGGATGGACGTGCTCGCTGCATTTGCTGGTTACGGCTCTGCATGTTGATGCAATGTCTGCAGTGCTCTGTCTCTATAGACACAATGAGGGAGAATTTGGGTGGAGCGGCCTATTATGTCCGACCAATGCAATGCCGGCTCCACCTGGGTGAATCAGACCATTTTATACAGCTATAAATAAGGTGAGCTTTTCAGGGCTCTTATCAGACCATCTTCCAGAATATGATGACAGGATCAGAGCCGCTTCCAAAGTTTCCACACTGGGATCATTCGACAATAAACTCCGTCTAGAGTTGGCTTGCTGACATTTTCAATTTAAAGGAGAACTACACATGTAAAAGTATTCGCTAAAGTAGAAGAAATCTTCCACCCAAAATTATGACTGAACATCGGGATTCAGACCAATGTGAACTCAAAACTGGCAGTAAATATACAGCTTCAGTTTATAGAAACATCAGATCAAAAATGGGATCCCCAACAGAGTGACTCATAACACAAACCCAACGGGGGGAAGTCACATTTCTGGTATGGAACACAAAGAGAGGAATTTATCGAAACTGGAGCAAACACAGTCTGGAGCAGTTGCTCATGGCAACCAATCGGATTCTCGCTTTCATTTTTAAAGCTTAAAGGAGAACTATGGGGTCAGTGTTTTCCCCCATAGTTCTCCTTAGGGTAACGTGAGGACACAAACTAGCGTCCTCCCGTTACCCTAAGCTCAGTATACCACGAGCTACAGCTCGCGGTATACTGAGACGCCGGAGCGGATCCCGACATGGATGTCGGGATCCGCCTAGCTGCGTGAGTGACAGCTGGCTCTGCCTATCTAGAGGCAGAGCCAGCTGTACCC